>NC_134825.1:41394319-41519026 GCF_004210375.1 Tachypleus tridentatus | reverse complement strand
TTTTCTTTTCTAATTATTGCCTAACGTCTTAATTAAACTCAAAGTACAGAACCATTTGTACAAAATATACAATCAAGTAAACTAGAATGTGAAATTAATATAACGAATAAATTATTTACTACATTTTGAAGGGAGTTTCAAATAATTCACTTTTATTTTACCTACTTTAATTGTTGGTTTTACTTGTAAACTAACTATCAATCATAACGACATAATATTTACAAATGTGCTAGAAAAAAGGGTAAAATGATATACGTTACATCTATTGTTGTTTATGGTAAACTAGAAACAAAACTGAACATAAACAATTGGATGCAGCTTGAGTAAGGTTTAATACACCTATGGCCAAAGGTATTGTATCATAACTATCATAATTATAATCTAGTTCATCTTTACATGCTGTGAGTGTATTAGAGTCTAGTTTCCTCTATAATATAATATAAAACTTGCTTTTCTGATTTCATTGTCACCAATATTAAGTGCACAATAAAAACAGTTTTGGTGAGGTTTATACAGAAGTTTGATTATTTCAGTTTGTGAGAACTAAATATAATTAGTTTTATAATTTAACTCTTTTTTTTTTTTCTTTGACTTACATCACAAATTGTTATCAGATTTCTTAAAGTAACTTGGCATTGGCTCTTTATGAATAAAGTTTTATGTACATCTTTTAAGCTCTGTTTTTAACTGTTGCTATTATATTCTGCTGTGCCTAAAGAAGGATCTAGTGTTAGTAATATGATCATGTACTAAAGCAAAACCTAGTGTTAGTAATTTCATCACGTACTAAAGGAGAATCTAGTATTACGAACATGATCACGTACTAAAGGAAAATCTAGTGTTAGTAATATGATGACGTACTAAAGGAATACCAGGTGTGAGTAACATGATCACGTTCTAAAGGAGAATTTAGTGTTAGTAATACGATCACGTACTAAAGGAAGATATAGAAGATCTAGTGCTTGTAATATGATCACATATACTTTTTAACAGTTAAATATGAAGTATGTCTTGGGCTGTCGACTTATAATCTCCAGAGTCTGACAGTTTATTGTTTTTACTTCTGGGAAGCTCGAAATCTTGACCAAGTGTCTTGGTTAATTTCTGAAAAGGTTGAAGTTATGCCAGCAATCAGTCGCTGAAATAAAAACGGAACCAACAGTTGAGATACAAATTTTATATCTGATTGTTAACTTCATTTATCATCGTATATATCACATATGGAAAGAATAACATACATAATATTATATGTAAAAAAAAACTGGAGTACTTTACTAATATCTTGTTTGCCAATTTTAAGACTGTCTCTATAGTCAATACAAGTATTGAAAATCTACCACAAATGTAACAATAACCTAGTCTACAGTTTCAATAGGTTTCAGTCTAAATAATTTCTCAATAATCTTTAAAATTTTACTTTTGATAAAGACTAAAGGCTACTCACGTCCTTCAGAAAACCTGGTGTGATAAGCATGAAACAAACAGCATAGGACGGAATCCACACCATGGAAGCCAAGGCTATCCCCCAGCCTAAGAGTTCTCCCCACCAAGGATAAACGTAAGTCTCTACATACACCAGAGGTTTGCATCTCATAACTGAAAACAGGAATATTCCCTAAAGGGAATATGTATTTAGAATTAGAAATAACATTCTCTGAAAGAAACTGAAATAAAATTGAACATCATTTGTATATATATATATATATACATTAGGTACTAAAGATAAGATATTTATTTATATTATTTTGATACTGTGAGAAACGTAACTGAGTAAGTAGGATAAATGATCTGTTCTTACAGTTAACGTATAATATTCTCACGTGCTGCAAGTTCGAAGGTCACTTCATGACTTACAGAGAATCTATGTACAGATCCATGTCCTCCATTACACTCAATTATTTTTTAACTAAACCGTTGAATATTCTTTCTTTAAAACACAGCATTAAACTTACCAAACAAACGGCTGGAGAGACAAAGACCCAGGTAGCAAGGAAGTACCAGTTGGGCCGATGTCCTGTCATCTCTTCAATGTTGCTAGAAAACTTTTTACACCTGTAATAATTTACTAGTCTTATACATTTTTTGGTTTACAAACTAGAATTTTCATGTGAAAAAACACTTGACATAAAACCTGAATTCAAAAGACAAACAAATCTACAAATTAAATGTCCAATTGTTAATTAATAATACTGGCTTACACTGAAAACATTTGAAAATCCGCAATAAATGAAAAGAAATTAAATTGTCAAAAGTATTGGCTATTGAGTACAATAATACACGGATTCAAGGTAATGAATAATTAATTAACACCTCCAAATAACACAATAAAACACCATCTTCTAGAGTTAACCTGAGAATAATACAGCCCATTTTAGGGATAACTTGCATATAGTATAACAGTACGTTAAAGAGTTAACTCGCATATACCATCTTTTAGAGCTAGCTTGTGTACAACAGATCCTCCCAGGATCAACGCACGTATAATACATCACCACATTTAACATAAAAATCTTACACCATAGAAATAAACAGATGTATTAGAAGTTTGAAGTGATGTATAAAACAATGGTCTATTTTCCCAATGAAGGACATGCCATTTGAAACTTACCATAAACCCATGTAATAACTATAGTTTGAAAGAAAACAGTAAACAGTAGAGTCATTCCACTGGCAGAATAATAATCCATCAGTTGAAATATGTACATGCCCCCCCTGAAAAGTAAAAAGATTATTTTAGTGAATAATACGATCAGTTTAAAAAAATTCAGTCAGAATTATTACTTAACAGCTTCGTTTTGATTAAATATATATTATTACAAGTTACAGTTTCCATATTCTAGATACAAGATAACACCATGATAAAGCCACAGAAATAAACAGATATATTAGAAGTGGAATGTTGCTGAATAAATATAATAGTATTGGGAGTTGTGCTTATGGTAAGTTTTATTTATTACGTCATTTTTACAGTAAATAAGATTTGATTTTATGTATGTTTTGAAAATAAATCTTACTTACTGTAAAAGATGAAACGTGTAATAAAATATAATTACAGTGGAGCGCCATTAAGCCGCGGACCAGTAAACCGCGAAATCGCTTAAGCCGCTGTAGCAAGTCTTGTGAGCGAGGATTATCGTGGCTCACCGCTAATTTAAGAACGTGTAAAACGCGGCTTACGAATTTAATCCTGGCTTTATAACTTCAGGGGATATTTAAAAGGATTTGCTTTAATTTGGGAAATAAATAAAATATATTACAATAGAAATCGACCGTTAATCTACCTTATTCGCTCTCTATGTCAGCTTTATGGAGGCCGCTATTGTTACCGAATCATACCTCTCCATACATTAAAGTTAATCCGTGGTAAATCCGTAAAAAAAGTGATCAATAATTAAAGTATTATTTTTAATTCGATAATCCGATATAATGATCACGCAATGGCCCGGATGAGGCTCCTCAGCGGAGCTGTTGGCAACTTCGGCTTTTCAGTCACAAAGGTTTAAGCCGCGGTTAAGCAGGTTGACCCCCCAAATACCGCGGCTTAACGGCGCTCCACTGTATTACGGTACTGATAAAAGTAATTCATCAACTGAAATGAATATAAGACCCCAAAATAAGAAACAAAAGAAAACAATAAAGGTAATTAGTTTTAACAATAAAACTAAGGAAAAATCAAACAAATTCAGGTTATGAATAACTGAAATATTATTGGACAGTTCTGTCATCAGTAAAATCATGAACATAAACCTTGACCACAACAAAGAAACTGTTATTGTCTTGATATTGGGTATTTTACTAACTAAAATTAATATATTGGTAATTGACACTTGCTTGGTTAAACATTGCTGTTTTCAAGTATTCACATTCGTATCCTAGTTCATTTTATTGCCATGATATAAAAGACTGTCTAGTTTCGATAATAGTAATTTTGTTTAGTTTTCGAAAGAATGTTTTATGATTGTTTAGTTGTTTACTTTTAATTACTTTATAAGAGATTTAAAAACAGACGTGTATTAGGTGTTGCGTTTGTAAATCATTGATGCAGAGAATATAATGAACGGACGATTTGGGAATAAATATACAAAAAAGTGTGAGATGAGCGAGAACAGTAGACAGACAAGAGGAGAAAGAGAAGTTCTCTGTTGTAAGAGGGAAAGGCCGAACGGTTGCTATAGGCGTAACTATTAATGTGTTAGAGGAAAAATAATAGTAGAAGAAAAATAAAAATAATAGTTTATTTCATTAAAGAGAGTTCTAAAGTGAATAAATTAGCATCAGTAGACTCTGACATCTAAACAAACGATTCTTGGGAAATACGAAGGAAGAAGCGACAGTAGAAAAGTTTAAACATGTAGGATACAACCATGATAAGTCAATGATAATTGTTTGTTTCTTTTTTTTAATTTCGCACAAAGCTACTCGAGGGCTATCGGTGTTAGCCGTCCCTAATTTTAGTATGGTAAGACTAGAGGGAAGGCAGCTAGTCATCACCACCTACCGCCAACTCTTTAACAACGAATAGTGGGATTGACCGTCACATTATAACCGCCCCACGGCTGAAAGGCGAGCATGTTTGGCGCGACGCGGATGCGAACCTGCTACACTCAGATTACGAGTCGCACGCCTTAACACGCTTGGCCATGCCGGGCCCAAGTCAATGATAAAGTAAGTGAAGTATATTTAGATAGTAACAGATGAACCTTCGCTTTGTCAACTGGAATTTTAAAGTAACTGAATAGGTCTAAGTGGACTTTTGACAAGAGTAAGATAACTATATATATATATATATATTTTTTTGTGTGTGTGTAGTGTTTACAATATCCCTATAATGTGAAGAATTTGATGTACGTACGTTTATCTTGTTCCGAAAAATAAATATTTTGAAAACAAGTGGCGTACGTGCTTTTCATGTACGAGGAAGTTGAGAATTTCTCAAATTAATTTTGGCGATATCTATTGACAAATCGAATTAGCATTTTAATAAACGTCTGTAAGCTATTAACTCAGCTGTAAGGGAAGTTTTAAACTAGGACTATTTAATAAAGGGTAAAGATAAACTAAATAAAACAAAACTAAGATATACGGGAAAATTTAACATTGGAAATCAGTACAAGTTATAAGAGTAGGCTTAATTGTTATTATAGTAATGCTAGAAGTATAAGAAATATAAGACTTTAGGGCACTGGTAGAAATAAAAGATTTAGAATAACTGAAACATGGTTAAATGTAGATGAGTTTGAAATACGTGATTATAGGTTACTTAATAGGAATAGAGTATTAAAGAAAGGGAAGGAGTGGCTGTATATGTGAAGTGTGAGTTACATACTGTTGAAGTTGAGAATATTAAGGATAATAGCAAGGAGATTGGGTTTCTGTTAGTGGATAGCAAGGGATAAAGCTTTTAGTAAAATGTGTTACAAATCACCAGATGGAACTGATGAAATCAGGAAGAAACTTTGTAATAAGATGAAGGTCTCAGTTGTTAATGAAATCATAATTAAGGGTAGTTCTAAGTACAGATATAATGATTGGGAAATGAAAATCCCTCAAACCATGAGGGAGAAAGGTTTCTGAAAACTTTTCAAGATGGATTTCTTAACAATTTGTCAAGGAACCTACTGTAAATAATGCTATCTTAGATTTATTGTTAAATTCTAATATAGAAATGGTTAAGAGGGTGTAAACTAGGAAGCACCTAGGTACAAGTGATCATTCCTGTATTATGTTTGATATTTAGCTGCATTTGGAAATTAGAAATAATGATATTTTGATTCCAAATTTTATAAAAAAGCAATAAAAGAGATGTGTTGTGAATTGGACAGCTGAGTTATTTTGAGGCACGAATCAGTTGTGAAAAATGTATAAAGATAATTTTTAAAGATTCAAGATAAACATATTCCTTACAGAAACAAAAGGGGATCTAGAAGTAAAAAAACAGGTTGGTTCACAAAGGGAATAAGAGATAGAATCAAAGAAAAGTACCACACACTAAAGAAATTTAAATTGACTGGTATTGTAAAAGATTATAGAAAATCAAGAAAGTTGGTCAAAAAAGAAATTATGATATCCAGAAAGATGTCTATAACAAAAATTTGGCTTAAAACATAAAATTAACAGTGAGAACTTTTAAAGTACATTATGGGTAAACAAAATGTGAGGATGGAGATAGGACCCATGAGGAATTATGAAGGAAGGCTTGTATCTGATGATCATGAAATGCCTATGTTATTAGATTCTGATTTTGCTTCAGTTTTTACTAATGAAGACTTAAGCTGTATTTAACATCTTGAACAGTTGATAAATGGAAATGAGATCAAAGAAGATGGCTACCTTAATTCTGAGCTGGTTAAAAAAAATGGGATATTTAAAGAATGCTAAAGCTCCTGTAATAGATAGTACTTCACCAAGGGTTTTAAACAAAGTCATGTGATCACTTGAAACAAGGTTTTAAGCCCTTGAATAATGTACAAGTACCAACTGATTGGAAATTGGTTAATCTGACTCCTATCCTCAGGAGAGGTAATAGAAGTTGTCCCAGTAATTAAAGGCCTGTCAGTCTTACCTCATTTGTGAGAAAAGATTTGGAATGTCTGATAAAAGATACTTTGCAAAGTCATTTAACAAGTTTATAATTTTTTTGGATAGCAAAATAGTTTCACTAATATTGCCTTACAAATCTTTTTGCATGTTTTAAAAATGTTACTGCACATGTAGATAAGGGTAGGGGTGTAGATGTGATATATATGGATTTTCAGAAAGCATTTTACAAAGTGCCATGCCCCACAATGGCAAAGCAGCATGTCTCTTGTCTCACACCACTATAAATTGGGTTTCAATGCCTGTGATGGGCAGAGCACAGATAGCCATTGTGTAGCTTTGTGCTTAATTCTAAACAAACAAAGTGCCACATAAAGGTTTGTAAAGAAACTTATCTCTGCACAAGCTTAGGATAAGTTAAGTAACTGTATAGAACAGTGGCTGGATTCAAAAGCAGAGGTTTGATATGAATGAAGTTCAGTTAAACTAGATTAATGTTGCAAGAGGTGTACCTCAGGGATCAGTCTTAGGACCTTTACTCTTTTTGACTTACATAAATAACATTGATGAAGGAAGTCAATAAATTACTTATGTTTGCAGATGACACCAAGGTCTTGGGTGATGCTGGCTGTGAAGAGAATGCTGCTACTTTATAAAAATATTTAGCTCACATAATGAGTTGGGTGAATAAATGGCAGATGGATTTTAATTATGATAAATGCAAAATATTGTATGTTGGTGATAATAATTTGAATTATAAGAATAATTTGGATGGGAATAATTTTAACAATGTCATGAAAGAAAATGATCTTGTTGTAATGGCTGCTCAGTCTCTTAAGCAATTCAAGCAGCGTGCTGTTGCTAATATTGGTAGGGCAAATAGGATTTTAATTTGTATCTACAAAATATTGAATACAAGTATAAATATGTCATAATCTCATTGTGTAGGTCACTGGTTAGACTGCATTAGGAGTATTGTGTTCAGTCTTGGGCTTCTTACCCTAGGAAAGCCATGGAATTATTGGAAATGATTCAGAAGAGGGTAACTAAAATGGTGCCTGGGATGTAGGGGTTGTCATTTGAGGAGAGATTAAGATCCTTAAAGTTTCTCTCTCAAGAGTTAGAGGCGATCTGATTCAAATGTTTAAGATTGTAAAGTATTTATAATGTTGATGCATCAACATTTTTCAAACTTAATAGTGAGAAGTACAGAACTTGGTGACACAAATATAGATTTAGGAAATATAAAAGATGACAACTTTATGAAGATATGTTAGTAAATTTGAGTGAGTTTAAAAGAAGCTTGATGCATATATGAATGACAAGTGATGACTAATTGTTTTTAATAGTATTAGTTTGGCTTACAGGGTGGGGCAGCTGAGATGGACCAATATATCCCTTGTTGCCCCTGAAACTTATATTAACTTCTCATTATAACAACCATACCGTTACAATTGTTATTACTAACTTCTTACTATAACAACCACACTGTGACAACTGTGGTTTTTCGTTTTACTCGTTTATTGATTTTTAATATTATGTAACATACCTCAGTGACCATTGGTAAACCTAACAGGTACAATACGATAACCATTCCTGTAGTAAATAGTTTCCTTCGTGATCTCAATACAGACGCCCATTCGTCCACAATTCCTGTTATCAGAGCTTCCACCGTGCAGAACTATTAAAAACAAAAACAGACCAATATCAGTACACATGTTGTCATAACATACAGATCAAAGTAACAAAATAACATCGTTAGACAGATCTATATAAATTGTATACGTATATATATTTAATGAATTAACGTTTTATACAATAAAGTTTCAAACATACGTGTTATTATCTAGTTTGATAACCTAATACTTCATCTTGCGTGAGAGTACGTTTAAAGTTATGAGTTTCTGATACAGAAGTTTATCTCTATGAATCACTGAAAAATGGTACTTTGAAATTTCTTGTTTGTTTGTTTTTGAATTTCGCCCAAAGCTACTCGAGGACTATCTGCGCTAGCCGTCCCTAATTTAGCAGTGTAAGACTACAGGGAGGGCAGCTAGTCATCACCACCCACCACCAACTCTTGGGCTATTCTTTTACCAACAAATAGTGGGATTGATCGTCACATTATAACGCCCCCACGGCTGAAAGGGCGAGTATGTTTGGCGCGACGGGAATGTGAATCCGCGACCCTCGGATTACAAGTCGCACGCCTTAACACGTTTGGCCATGCCGGGCCCTGTTGAAATTTCTTACATATTAAAATGTTTAACCAGCGAAAGACAGTTAAACAATATGTGGTTACGCATCCATTCTTTGATTTGTTAGATATAAAATAGAACATAACAATGTAAGCTCAGGTGACACATGGAACACTTGTAGCATATAAACACATATCAAGTAACGGTTGAAGGATATAACAATTTGAAGCTAGAACTACATTTATGTGGCAAACAAACGTAGCAGGTATCAACCATATAATTCATTGGAGACTTATGACAAACAAATGTAGTACATTACAAAAAACGACAGCATCTGTTAACTAGTTAGTTGGTTATTGCCATGAGTAACAGGTGACGCAAATGTAAAAGATTATAAAAAGATTATTACTGATGTATGCAACAGGTATCGGAGAAAAGTAGCAGAGAGCAACGAAGTAGCTGGTTGCCGAGATAGGCAGCATGCAAGAATAGAACTACTACGATGTGCAGAAAGCATGCAAGAAAGAGTCCCGAATTGTCTTTTACTGCCTAAAAACATGCACGCGTGTCAACAACCATGTTGCCATGCGACACGTGGCTTATGTCCTAACAGATAATAAGGCGGAAGTGGAAATAGAATCTCTGATAATAATAACATATCAGAAGGTTGTATTTTGTTGACATTAGTTAACACCATACATTTTGAGGTTAACTAAATAAGAAATTAACCACTAACTGCACGTCACATGATCATGCACATACTATTCTTAGATCAGAATTTACCTTGGCTTCTGACACTGTTAACAACATTGCTTCATAAGCCTCTGCCACTGCGCAGGTTTCGTTTGGTAAAACATAGAAGGACAACACATTTAATAACAAAGGAACCGTATTATTTCTCCCATTACTAGTTCCACAGATTTCATGTACTAACCTTATATATACCAAAGACAGGTCTAATTTCTAATAACATTAAACTGTCAGTTACTTGCTTATCTTTTTCTCATAGTTACAGTGTTTCTCGAACTAAATAACTCACTAACTCAGTGATTAAGTGCAAACGTCACAGACTTATAAAATATTCAATTGTTGAAATAGTTAAAACGTGAAAACTCCCTCCAGATAAACAATAACACAAACGCGTAAATTAAAAAAAATATAGTCTACAAAAGTATTTTGAACTCTGAAAATTTTCCCATTTTAAAAGAATATTTATCATTAAATGAAAATGAGAATATAAAATATGTACGTGGCTGTCAAATAACACACATCAACATATTATATGCTCACCTGGCTATCAAATAACACACATCAACATATTATATGCTCACCTGGCATCAAATAACACACATCAACATATTATATGCTCACCTGGCTGTCAAATAACACACATCAACATATTATATGCTCACCTGGTCAAATAACACACATCAACATATTATATGCTCACCTCATCAATAACACACATCAACATATTATATGCTCACCTGGCTGTCAAATAACACACATCAACATATTATATGCTCACCTGGCTGTCAAATAACACACATCAACATATTATATGCTCACCTGGCTGTCAAATAACACACATCAACATATTATATGCTCACCTGGCTATCAAATAACACACATCAACATATTATATGCTCACCTGGCTGTCAATTAACACACATCAACTCAACATATTATATGCTCACCTGGCATCAATTAACACACATCAACATATTATATGCTCACCTGGCTGTCAAATAACACATCAACATATTATATGCTCACCTGGCTGTATAACACACATCAACATATGTTCACCTGACTGTCACTTAACACACATCAACATATTATATGCTCACCTGGCCTAACACACATCAACATATTATATGCTCACCTGGCTATCAAATAACACACATCAACATATTATATGCTCACCTGGCTATCAAATAACACACATCAACATATTATATATTATCTGCTGACCTGGCTGTCAATTCCAAGAATTAACAGCATGAGGAAGAACACAATTGACCATAAAGGGGAGGTGGCAACTGTAGAACAACTTCTGGATAAACAAGGAATGCTAACCCTGGACCTGAAGAAAATACACCATGTTAGATTATATTTAAACAAAGACCGTGTTTGTACTCTGAAAATAACACAACAGGTCACTGTCTGATAATACTTAGAGTATATTAAGATGTTGACATACTGTAACTTACCAATAGACGTTTCATTTTAAATGTTTTAGAACAAAGATTCAAGAAAATATTAATAAAGTTTGTTCTGAAATATTCTGTTACACGTTGATTTTGTACAGAAACAGAACTTTTACTGTTTATATAAACAACTGAAGCACAAGAAGACTGAATTATCTTACCGGACGTTACAACGTCAGCAACTTCTGTCCCGTCGCCTTTAATGTAGGTCATGTGACCGAGGACGGAAAATATCACAGTACCAGCAAATATGCTGGTAGCAGGGTTAACAATATACAGAATATATCCATCTCTAGAAATAAAGATATAGAAACAATAATGAATGTGTGCAAAGTGTACAATAATATCCATTGAAAGAATAACGAATACAGAGTACAGAGAATTATTACATTGAACATTTTTGTGCGAATCATTGTTAAATAATCAAATCAAAAAAAATTAAAAAAAAATTCTTAAGAGCTTGTTGGGTTTTTTTTTTTTTGTTACCGGAAGAAGTTGTCGCTAAACTTGTTATAGCTTCCAAGAGTTACGACGGAACCGAAACCAATACCAAAGGTGAAAAACACTTGTGTTCCTACTGTCACCCAGACCTAATAACATTAATATAATAAATTATTACTGATTACACAGAGTTCACTTCTGAGAAAATATAACACTAATTTAGTTTTGTTACGTTTTGATTAAAGAATTATTAACTAGTATTAAAGCTTGACAGCAAATAAACGAAAAAAAAAAGTCGCTTGACAGTTACTGATTAACAATGACACTGTTTTCACTAAAGACGTAAACTACAGCTACATTAGATGGGAAGTTTTATCTGTTGCCCAGCCTGGTTATTAGTGTTTGTCTTAAGCGTCAGGGGCATTAAAATGTACGGTTAATCCCACTATTCGTTGGTAAAAGAATATGCGATGGGTTCTGTCCAACGACCTTTAATATCTAACATTAATATTTAATGGTGTTTATATCGTATATGAATGTAGTAATAATAAGATTAGTATATTAATATATTAACAATAACATTTAAATCTGAATATAATGACAATAACATTTATATATAAATGTAATAACAATAACATTTATATATAAATGTAATAATAACATTTATATATATTCGTTGGTAAAAGAATATGCGATGGGCTCTGTACAACGACTACCTTCTGTCTTTTCAACAGATTAAAATTACTTACCATGGATATATATATAAGCAAAAGCAGTTGTTCACCTCACGCGGAGAAAGGTCAGGAAAAACTGAAGATATGTGAAAAGTATTCAGGAAACATAATTATTGCGTTCAAAGTTATCAAAACATTGCTGTAGTATAGTGTAATGCATAATTAGTAATTATGTAATAACCGGTTCTATCAAGTAGAAATGTTCATTATTATAGTGTACTGTCCTATTAAATCGAAATGTAGTGTATTTTACTTCAGTACTGCACCCAAAGTAATAAAAAAGGCTTTTTTTAAATAACAGAATTGAGGAAAAGTAGTATTAGTATCATCTACTGACAATTCTCGACACATCATTCTTGTTCTGAAAGTGGGATCTGACTGTCACTCTTATAACACACACACGGTACAAAAGCGTATAATGCGATTTAAGATAACTTTGCGTGACTCAAGAGTATCCGGTTTAACAGTTAGGCAAATTAACCACAAGGCTACTCTCGGCCATATGTAAAGTACTAAGGGCACATTAACAACAAAGCCACTCTCGGCCATATGTAAAGTACTAAGAGCACATTAACCACAAGGCCACTCTCGGCCATATGTAAAGTACTAAGGGTACATTAACAACAAGGCCACTCTCGGCCATATGTAAAGTACTTAGGGCACATTAACCACAAGGCCACTCTCTGCCATATGTAAAGTACTAAGGGCACATTAACCACAAGGCCACTCTCGGCCACATGTAAAGTACTATCAGATTAAATTGTTCTTAATTTAATTCAGTGTCCCCAGTGTCTGGATGCTTGTAACAGTTAATCCTAAAAAAAAAAAAAAAGAGTAATTAAAACAGTTGACCAGGATCAGAGAAATACATTTAACATAATTACCTCACGATTCCCAAGGCAGTTGTGTCGTCATTGAGGACACGAGGTAGAGTAATGTCCAAGCTATTATCACCACGTAGTAGATATTATAGAGACAAACGATGGTCATTGAAGCAAAGCCAATTCCTAGTGAAAGTATAGATTACATAATATAAGAACTGTTGACATATTTGAGACACAAGTATGAGTTATATATATCCGGAAAAGGTGAAAAATGCTAAAACACTAGAATTAAACAACAATAGCTACCATTAAAGACAGGAATCAAATTCCAGACCCCGACACCACCAATGCTGAGGTAATGACCAATGGCCACTTCCAGGAAGAATAGACGAACAGCACACAAGACTAAACAGATGAGGTAGGGAAACAAAAATGCACTTAAATAACAAACAACAACATATAATCCATTAGAACCACCGATTTACTATTTAGTAAGGTAAAGCTTTAATGTATATTATGTTGGATTAAACCACGAGACACTTACCTCCACCATTTTTATAACACAAGTATGGAAATCGCCATACGTTGCAAAGACCGACAGCGTAGCTTATGCAGCTGAAAATAAAGTCCAGTTTTCCTCCCCATTCCCCACGTTCTGGTTCGTTCTCCTTATCTGACTTTGTTACCGACTGGTTCATTTCATCAGGTATTGTAATCATTTTCACTCCTTTTTCTATACTGACGATTTCTGATTTTTCATTTTTGGGAGCCATTTCTTGAATAAAGTCACAAATTTTCTACATTTTAATAAAAATTGAAACTGTAAAAAACAAGAGCATAACAACGTATTTACTAAAAAAATATTACATGAAGATAAACGTAATTATTATAAGAAATAATGAATTAATAGGTTTTATTTGTATTACAGTTATTACTTAAGAATGCTAACATAGTATTGGTGATATTAAATATGTATATATATATATCATCAGAGATATTACGTACAACTATACTGATGGAGGCATTACCTAATATCATGAGAGGTATCTATATTTTATCAGAAATATTACTTATGCAGAATTATATATTATTATAGATATACGTAACTAATGCCAATAATAATGCAATAATTCACAGCCGTCGGCCAAGATACACCACTGATATACATTGTGTAATATTTATCAAAACATAAAATATCCAAAAAATCACGAAAATGTGTAACGTAACTAAAACTAACATTTAGCCTAATAGATAACACTAAATTAACACCCTTTGGAATTCACTACCCTACTTTGCACCGCAATTATAAGCGGTATACTTCCAAGATGTTTAACGTACGCTAATAGGTCGTACTGGCTTTGTCGCACCAATCAGTATTGACACAGTCACTGTGGTCAGCCATAGCTGTATCTTACGTAAATTACATCTTCTGTCACTGCGTTTTAAAATTGCAGTAATTATATATTTGTAATTGATGAGATTCAAACACTTGTAAACTGAATACAACACTATTTTTTATGATTCACTGAAGACTAGTTTATCTCTGGTAAATGCGCTACTGATGTACATACCTCTATATCAGCAGATATAGAGAAGTCGGTTTTTTATATTGATAATGATCAAATTTTTATTTCCTTTCATAGTGAGATGTCGAAGCAGAGGCATCGCTAGAAATAGGCACGTTCCCAGATTCTATTTGCCCGTGCCCATAATTCCTAGTTGGCGTCTTAAAAATAAAATTGAAAATCATGATCGACAAATTGAAACGTCAAAATCTCTGAAGATACATTAGGGTCCGTTCTAGAAATCTTCTAGACACCTAGTGATACCTGTCCAGTCTATCCATTAGTTAAAATAAATGTCGCAACCTAATTCATTATTGAGTCTGATCAGTTAATATAATAGTCCCATCCTATCTATTGGGGTCTGATTGATCAATATAATGACACAAACCTATCCAATAGTGAGTCTGATCAGTTAACATAATAGTCCTGATCTATTACTGAGTAATTAGTTACCATAACAGTCCTGATGTATTGCTAAGTATTTCTAATCAGTCAACATAATAGTTCTAATCTGTCCCTAAATCAGCAGGAGCTTCACGCAATTGTACAGATTGCGTAATGTTGTCAAATATGCATATCATTTAGTAGATGGCGCGACCTGTGATACTAATCTTATTAGAATCGACGTGTTTTGTAACATCATGAAAATATGAAAGCTGTATGTTCATATTGTATGTTACGTCAGTTAAATGGCGCAGATAACCTGGTTATTTGTATGATGAAACAGAAGTCTTATAAATGTATGGAAAATAAACAAGTACTTCGTAGGAAAGACCAAACGTTGTGAGGTAAGAAAGAAACCTGCGAAGTACAAACTAACGACATCAAATCAGAGATCTAACTTGGAATGAATTAATAAAATACAAACGACTTTTGATTCGATAAAAACGTTTATACTCTCGTGATATTATACCTCAGTGTTACAGCTTTTGAGACACTGTCATATTCTTGTAATTAAACATTAGTGGACAATGTTTGTATGTGAAGTGATTGGTAAAACCGCAAACGTATTTCTAATTTTGAACAACTTTTTTATGCTGTGTTATGATTATATTTAAAATTTTAAGAATAACTAGAGAGGTTGATACTTTATTTTAACAATAAAGGGGTGGTAGTTAGTGTTTATAAAAGTGAATCCAATTCTTAATGTATTAGTTCAAGTGCCGATATTTGAAAGTGTAAGAGCTTTGTTTGTTTTGTTTTTGAATTTCGCACAAAGCTACTCGAGGGCTATCTGTGCTAGCCGTCCCTAATTTAGCAGTGTAAGACTAGAGGGAAGACAGCTAGTCATCACCACCCACCGCCAACTCTTGGGCTACTCTTTTACCAACAAATAGTGGGATTGACCGTCACATTATAACGCCCCCACGGCTGAAAGGGCGAGCATGTTTGGGGCGACCGAGATGCGAACCCGCGACCTTCAGATTACGAGTCGCACGCCTTAACACGCTTGGCCATGCCGGGACGTATAAGAGCAATGCTTACTTCTAACATATCACTGGAAACATGTGACTTACTTTTGATAACGGTAAAGGTAATTCATAAATGAAAAGCTACGTTTAGGGTCGATAAAGATAAATCTGAATTTAAACGTAATGAAGAGGCTAGCGAATTTTTGTAGTTAATCTGATCTTTGATAAAGACTTGAAGAAAACTGATATTTAGTGTTGATAATGGTAAGATTGGTTTGTAAGATACTAAGAGGTTGAGTTTGAAGGTTTATAAAGGAGGGAACTCATTTTTAATTTGTATAAGATGTCGCTTAACAATTTTACTAAGAGATAAGATGATTCTTTCGGTGCTGATGGTACAACTAGAAGCTTTAGAAACTGAGACACTTAAAACAAAAACGTACAGAATACTAGTAAAGAATTCAGGTTTCAAAGTGAAGACGCAAGGCATCGCTTTTACAATTTTGAGCTACAGCACATGAACGATATTCACAAAGGTTCTCATGCCACGTGTGGCATTGAACTTTTCTTTCACTTGGCATCAGTTTCACGTGGAAACAATTTACTGTTCACACAAGTGAAATCAGATAGACCGACGGATAACGCTGAGGAAGGCCTAAGAAAGCGTTTTAAGCCTAATAGTTAACTTTTATGCTCGAGGTAAACCGTATGACGGTGGAAACAATAAACAAAAACAAACAAGTTCACGAGAAGAGTTCAAGATAGAACTAAACATCGACCAACTGCTCGAAGCAACACAAATAGTTTGAACTCAACAATGATACTGTGAGCGAAACTAACAGCGAATCATTTAGATAACTATTAGCGCCTTCTAGTGATAAAGTCCGATTTTCTGTAAATATTTATCTATGCATATTTCGAGAAGTTGCATTTATAATGGTTAGTTTATATAACTGCTTAAAGGTATTCACGTATTTCAACACAGTACACGTAATTTATACTTTGTTGTAAATTGGTAAATTGGTCTTTTACAATACAGGAGTGTGTATGTGTTTTCCTATAGCAAAGTTACATCGTGCTATCTGCTGTGTCCACCGAGTGAAATCGAATCTCTTATTTTAGCGTTGTAAGTCTAAAGACTTACTGCTGTTCCAGAGGGGGAATTATACATACATTATTCAGGTACAAATATAAGATAGATACAAAATAAAAATGTTTATTTTATAGTAGAATGAACCATCCTCACACTTAGAGTTGAAAGTCAAGAATGGACATCACTCTTATTAATATTTAACAATTCATTGCGTGAACAGTGTGTTGTATGTTAAGTAATCGTGTGCAACATACTGTAAGCCTTATTAGTATCAAATAATACATGGTGTTAAAAGTGTATTATGCGTCAATTATTCTTGTCAAAGTATAAACCTTATATATATAATAATACACGGTGTTAACAATGTGCTGTGTTGAGTAATCTTGTAAAAAATACTATAAACCTAGTAATATTTAATAATACATCGTGTTAACAGTGTGTTACATTTTCACTATTCTTGTGAAACATGCTATAAATCTTATTAATATATAGAAATAGATGATGCTAAAAATGTGCAATCTAACCTATAAACAGAAATATTAATTAAGTTATAAAAATACACGATTTAAATCTGTGATAGTTTATTAATTTTTAAGCAGTACTGTCAATGACGAAAGTATAAATTTGACTAAAGAAGCTATGAATAAAACCAAACATGGAAGTCGTCAAGGGCAATATAAAGTAGGCGTAAAAAGTTTAATCCAGTTTATTTTAGCAGAGTCAGACTGTATAATTATTTCTGGTCAAATGCCAAGGACTGCTGGCCAAGATTAATCTATCGATTTTTTTCCCTTGGTACTCAGTGTCTTAAGGCCATTGACTACAGAGTTTAATAGTTTCTTGTCTATGACAAAACTCGTTTAATTCGCATGATTTTCAATAGTAAGTGATTTTAAAGAGGTTTGGAAAAATAATTTTTCATTAAAAATTATCAGAGAAAGATAGTTAGAAATATTATATCCTAACGATATTAAGTAAGGAATAATGTTATTAATATCATAATTATAGATCGTTATCCTTGACCCTTCTCTTTCTGGGGCAAAGATATTACAATCGGGTCCGTGTGTGTGTATCTGTATTTCTCGAAAACTAATAGAAAGATAAACAAGCTGACAAATCAGTTTGGGACAGTTCCTCTTAAATTTGATCACATAAAAATCCAGATCCAGATTCTGGATAATTTCGAAGTTTTTTTCTTTTTAATAATTGGAAGATAGGGTATTTTTGCAATTTGGGGTTAATAACTTTGTGAAGTGTGATCGAATTTGTATCAAATTTCAACAGTACATTATGGCTGAGAATCATCATCACACTACAAGAAGTGATGCATGATTATGGATCTGAGAAGGATTTTCTGAGTTTTCAAAATCCCGGAAGGGGGCGGGGAGTGTAATTTCTTTAATTGCTATTATTTTAATTTAGGCTCTACGCTAGTACAGCGGTATGTCTCCGGATTTACAACGCTAAAATCAGGGGTTCGATTGCCGTCGGTGGGCTCAGCAGATCGCCCGATGTGGTTTTGCTATAAGAAAACACACATTTTAATTTAGTTTACAAAAATACATTCTAATGTACTTTTAAGTGTCTATTAATGCATTAGTTCTAACTGTTGTCTTTCCCCAAGTGACTCTGCGGTATGTCTGGTAGATTATAACGAAGAAAACCGAGGTTCGATATCCGCTTGGCCACTGTGTAGTTTTGTATGCTTAATAGCAAATAAATATAATTACTTGTAGATTTGCAGGTCGTTACATGTATCTCACGTGCGTCATGACACAGTTACCTAATTCCCTGCGATGTCTGTCCACATTTTTATTCTTTATCAAAGAGCTATTGCATCTGCTAAAGTAGGCTTACGTCTGGGTATAAACAATCTATCGGGCGAACTTAGTAATATCCCTGTTGGAAACTTTCTCTGTAGAGACGAAATAAAGAGGAGTAAGCTATCTTACAGGGGTACAATCTTCAGAGCACAAGTACTTAAAAACCGGAAATTGGAAAACGTGTGGAGCAACTTCCGAAATAATTTCTAAGAAAACCAATGTGATAAGTGGAATGGAAAAATACAAATTTATTGTAGAATTAGAAGCACGTGATAATATTATACTTACAGTGATAATGATATTATCTGATATGCACGAGAACCTAGGCATCACACTCTATTGATACTAAAGAACTGTTCATTTGTTTGTTTGTTTTGAATTTTGCGCAAAGCTACTCGAGGGCTATCTTTGCTAGCCGTTTCTAATTTAGCAGTGTAAGGCTAGAGGGAAAGCAACTAGTAATCACCACCCACCGCCATCTCTTGGGCTACTCTTTTAACAATGAATAGTGGGATTGACCGTCACATAATAACGTATCCACAGCTGAAAGGGCGAGCATGTCTGGTGTCGACCGGGATTCGAACTCGCGACCCTCAGATTACGAGTCGAGTACCTTAACCATCTGGCTATGTCGGGCCGACTAACGAATCAGAAGAGGTGAAAAACGTATCAATAAAAAATAACACGTATTATCAAACAAATCAAAATAATTATTTTTTATTCGAGGATGGTCACGTAAAAAACAGTATTTAAGAATATTGTGGTATGTTTCGGACTATAAATAATTTAAATTTGTAAGTCACAGTTTGAAATTGCATATACTATGAGAGTTTCCTAAGGATATCTATTCCTTGCTCATAAGACAAATAAATAAATAGGAAAACAAAACTCGTTCACTGTGAAATAAACAACCATAAAGGGTGCTAATTATTAAATAGTTGTTCAGGATCTAATCTACGCTATAGATACTAGTGCGATCTAAAACATTTATATAAATCAATAAAAAGTAAGCATTTGAAAGAGCAAGCTGTATAGAGAGGGAAAATAAGGTATATCTTGTGGAAAGAATCACAATGTAACTCTAGCAATATTATCTCAGGTATAACACAAACTCTAGATATATGGTCTAACTTACAATTCCAACAAAACAACAAAAAAAACAAGTGCATTCTAAATTGTAACAAAGTAACGTTCCAAAACTTCCAAAAAATCAAAACTGATACAAAATTTACGTATTGAAATAGATCACAGTTACTATTTTTTACTTTATTTTTATTTCAGATTCAAAATAGTGTTGTGATGAGAAGATATTATTTAAGCGTTTTATTTTTAAAAAAGCAGCCCCTGGTTAAGTATTTAAAAATCATTACATCAAGAAACATTTTAAAATTAACTGTGGTGCATGGATGTTTCAATTATATTCTAAATTATCGATTTCAAGATACTTAAATTATTCTAAGGTGGAATAATGGTTATTAAACGTCTTGTTTTAAAGAAAAAAATGTAAAATTATTTAGTACCAACGTTTTAATAATTAGATAAGAGAGAATCGTTTACTTATGATTTAAAATATAAAAACATGTTAAAACAAAATACTTAAAGTCACTCACCTGTTTAATGTTACTCTTCAAAAATAACTAAATTCCGAAGTCGATGATACTGCTAATAATGAAACAAACTGGTATAAACACTTCTTGTTTTCATGCTGCTAACATTGAAACAAACTGGTATAAACACTTCTTGTTTTATATGCTGCTAACATTGAAACAAACTGGTATAAACACTTAGTTCTTATACTGCTAATAATGGTATAAAACAAAGTTCTTAGTATGCTAATAATGAAACAAACTGGTATAAACACTTAGTTCTTATACAGCTAATAATGAAACAAACTGGTATAAACACTTCTTAGTTCTTATACAATTAATAATGGAACAAACTGGTATGGAACAAACTGGTATCAACACTTCTTAGTTCTTATACAATTAATAATGGAACAAACTGGTATCAACACTTCTTAGTTCTTATACAGCTAATAATGAAACAAACTGGTATAAACACTTCTTAGTTCTTATACAATTAATAATGGAACAAACTGGTATCAACACTTCTTAGTTCTTTACTGCTAATAATAAAACAAACTGGTATAAACACTTCTTAGTTCTTATACAGCTAATAATGAAACAAACTGGTATAAACACTTCTTAGTTCTTATACAATTAATAATGGAACAAACTGGTATCAACACTTCTTAGTTCTTATACAATTAATAATGGAACAAACTGGTATCAACACTTCTTAGTTCTTATACAGCTAATAATGAAACAAACTGGTATAAACACTTCTTAGTTCTTATACAGCTAATAATGAAACAAACTGGTATAAACACTTCTTAGTTCTTATACTGCTAATAATGGAACAAACTGGTATCAACACTTAGTTCTTTACTGCTAATAATGAAACAAACTGGTATAAACACTTAGTTCTTTAGCTAATAATGAAACAAACTGGTACAAACACTTCTTAGTTCTTATAGCTAATAATAAAACAAACTGGTATAAACACTTCTTAGTTCTTATACAGCTAATAATGGAACAAACTGGTATCAACACTTCTTAGTTCTTATACAGCTAGTAATGAAACAAACTGGTGTAAACACTTCTTAGTTTTTATACAATTAATAATGGAACAAACTGGTATCAACACTTCTTAGTTCTTATACAATTAATAATGGAACAAACTGGTATCAACACTTCTTAGTTCTTATACAATTAATAATGGAACAAACTGGTATCAACACTTCTTAGTTGACTTTGTTATTACTTAAATTAAAATGACCGTTTGTTATTACTCAGGTATGACTCTTTGCTATTCAGTACTAGCTGTTGAGGAACGAAAACTGTTAATCGTATGAAAAGACAATACAAGGTAACGTGCCCCTTTCATCTTTTGTTATTTAATCTGTAATCACTTCATTAGATGATAATTCAATATTACGCTTTGTAGAAGGTAATAACTGAACCATTTAACTTATTAAACGGAAAATTCATTTAAACTTAAAAAACTTAAAAAGTGTGTCCTGTTTCAGGGCTGTTGTATTTGATACAAACCATGTATACTGTCGGGCGAATTGCAGTTAACATACGCTGGGGGATGAATGTTAAAACACACACACATTCATCAGTGGCTAGTATATATATATATATATATATATGTATCTGAGTTCTTCCCTATACCACTAGAGGGTAATATGAATACACTTCTGTATACCAGAGACTATTTTGTGTGTGTGTGTGTGTATATATATATGTTTATGGTTTAAACATTTATGGTTATATATATATATATATACGAGGTAACGTGCCTCTTTCATCTTTTGTTATTTAATCTGTAATCACTTCATTAGATGATAATTCAATATTACGCTTTGTAGAAGGTAATAACTGACCCAGTTAACTTATTAAACGAAAAATTCATATGAACTTAAAAGTGTGTCCTGTCTCGTATATATATAATTGTTTATACAAAAGGCTGCATACATGTTTTTGTCTATACCACAAACTTTTGGTCTTTGTTTTTTAGAATTTCGCTACTCGAGGTAGATAACGATACCCGTCCATAATTTAGCAGTGTAAGGCTAGAGGGAAGGCAACTAGTCATCACCACCCACCGCCAACTCTTGGGCTACTATTTTATCAACGAACAGTGGGATTGACCTTCACATTATAATGCCCCACGGCTGAAAGAGCGAGTATATTTGGCGTAACGGTGAGGATACCAGAAGCTCTTTTTCTATTATTTCTATATGTGATATACAGATATTTTCCTATACCAGAAATATATTTTGTTATATAGACTCATTTGTCAGGGGCTTGCTTGATAATTTGGCACTGTGGAATTCATGACATTTTAGGAAGCTCTTATAACTTTCTTATTTGTTAGTGGAATATGATGACAAATGCACAACTTTTGTATGATAATATGACAGTTAATATGTACAAATTTCATCTAAATCAAACTATACTTTTTGAAATATTTGTAAAAACTTTCGTAATAATTTTGCATGCTGTATATGTTATTGCTTGTACCAGAAGCTTTTATATATATATATATACATTTACTTACATTTTAGGACAGGGATTCCCAAATGTTTAGACCTGCGGAGTATCACATCAGAAAAAAAAACAAAAACATTTCGGAGCATTAATAAAAAAATACACTAAAAATAGAAACAATCGGTCACTAGCTTTTAGAATATAAATTTATAAAAATATCACTATTTAAAGAAAATATTTTACTTCTACTTACTTGTTAAAAAATTTTTGCTTGCAAATTTTATATCAGTAAAACTACAGTGTACTTATTTATTTATTAGTGGCTCCGACTGGCTCGATTTTGTTCACAAAGTAGTTCAATATCTGGAGTTATGGAGTTATACCTGTAAGCGCAGATCATCTTCAGTATTTAGCCTGTTTCTAAATTTGGTCTTTGTAGCTGTATACAGTGAAAATGTTTGCTCTCAAAGATATGTTGTTGAAAAATGCGTTAAAATTTTCAAAGCTCTGTTACTTATTTCAATGTATTCCATGGCCATTTGTACCCAAAATTGTGTAATTTCTTTCTGCTGAAATTTTGAGTATAGGGTGTAACCCCTGATTTTAGCGTTGTAAATTCATAGACTTACCGCTGTACTAGCGGGGGACGATTCCCCTCGGTGGGCTCAGCAGATAGCCCGATATGGCTTTGCTATAAGAAATAAACATACACACGCAGCTGAAATTTCTAAAAGCTGTTTTTTTCTCTTTCAAAGACAATCATTGGTATTTGCAGAGTCAACAAAGGGATTTTGAATTCACAATAATTTTTTTTTAAATTACAGAGAAAGTACTCCTCAACAGTTGTACACAAATCAGATACGTGCTGCAAGACTGAAACTTTTGTATCTTCACTTAAGGAAATTTCATTCATAATTAAAAAAAACTGAGATTTCCGAAGCAATCATGTTCTTCCATAAGTATACATTCACCCCAAAGTTTAGCTTACGTTGAAGCACTTCCATTTTACTCTAAACTTTGAAGTACGTCATCCTGGTACCATGCATTGTAACATTCATTTCATTTAGACAGGCAAATACATCCTAAAGGTAAGCAACTTTCTGCACCCAGCATTTGTCTCTTAATTTGTATGCAAATTCAAAATGGCATTCAGATAAAAAGAAATCTATCTCCTCACGCAATTCGTAAAACAGAGCAAGCACTTTTCTCCGACAAAGCCATCGGACTTCAGTATGAAACAGTAAATTTTTATACATACGTCCCATATCCTTACAGACTAAACTGAAAATCATCACATTGAGCGGTCTTCATTTTATAAAATTAACTATTTTTAGGACATCTCCAATACCTCTTTCAAGTCTTCTGGCATTCGTTTCGTTGCAAGTACATGACTATGAAGACAGCAGTGGATACTCTGGATGTCAGCGTTTTTCTTTTTTATGTGTACCACTGTGCATGAAAATTTACCAATCATAGCTGCAGCCCCATTATTGCAAATACTTGATCAAAGCTGCCATTGGATATCATGCTCTTCCATAAATATATCGATCAGTTTAAATATTTCTTCGCCTGTTGTTTGAGTAGGCAAAGGTTTGCAAATTAGCATGTCTTTTTCAAAATTAGCTTCATGAATATAGCGAACAAACACAAGTAGTATCGCATAATTTGTGACATCTGTTGATTCATCCATATGAAGTAAAAAAGTTGGTCTCGCTTTTACTTGCCTTCTTAACTCCGTTAAGTAATTTGCTGACATATCTTTGATTTTTCGAGAAAACGAGTTGTCAGAAAGGGGCACAGAGTTAATGTTTTTAAGAAATTTCTCATCAATCGTGCACTCTACCAAATCTTTTGCACATGGTTTTATCGAATCTTCAGCAATTGTATGAGTTTCATTTGCTTTTTCAATACGGTAATTAACAAGATATGAAGCAATAAGAGAAACTCTGTTGTCCTGATGGACAAACGAACAATATGTAGCTTTACTTGTATTTAATTGCAAACACTTTCTTTTGAAATACTAGGACGTTGGATTTTTAATTGGAAGTGTTTGGTTTCTAGATGCCGTTTTAACTTAGCTGGATGCAAACTACTGTTACTCAATACTGTTCCATATTCAACACACAACCTATTAGGTCCATCTTCATTACCTGTTCATGTGAAACCATATTGAACAAAACTTTCACCATACTTTCATTTCTTTCTTGTTTCAGTACTCCATGCATCATCCTGTATTGAAATGCTTGCACACGACTATAACGCTGATGAATTATTATTAGGCCTAAACCTAGAAAGATTTTTACTAGTATAAGATTTATTACTGATATTGAGCCACATATCCATTATAAGGATGACAACTAATCATTAATTATATCTTATATCTTTTGCACTTCAAACAAAAGTATTTTCACAAACACAAAATAGCTTCTTAATGAAAACTCGTTCAAGCACTTATGTTTCATCATCATAGAATGACATGCTGACCTAGAATCAGTGCTGCCATAACGAAGTCAGAAATAAAGATTTGTGGAAAAAGGCTAGGCCACTAGAATAATATATTTTTCTGAAGGAAAAGTATAACCTATTATTTTTACAATTTTTAACAGACGTTTTTACACCAAATAACAAATTATTAAGCCAGAACGAAATGAAACAAAACATGACGTCATGGAGCTTATTGGTACCAAGTTTGTCTAATTAAACAACAACGAATCTAACCTAACCTAATAAATACCAATTATAACTGTCATAAATATAATTATAGTTCACACAAATATACTTTGAAATTGCATCTAATTGTATCACAATGTTTCACATTTGGACAAGTTTCAGTTATGACGTCATGTTTCACTTTGTGAAATCTACACTTGACCACGAACAGTGTTTGATAACTACTATCAAAAGAAAAGCTGTACTGAGAGTTGAAGAAAGGAGATTAAAGAGGGATTTATCCTTAAACTACAAGATTATCTTCAATGACCAGTGTTTCCTCTTTGATTGTGCGTGTTTGTTTATGTGTAATACTGCTTTAACTATTATCCCCCTCATGACTACCGAATAGGTTGTGTATTGTTGTGTTTATATGTGAAATATTCCTTCGACTATTACCCCACGTGGTGACTCTACTGAATAGGTTCTGTTTTGTTGTGTTTATATAGGAAATATTCCTTCGACTATTACCCCCCATGGTGACTCTACTGAATAGGTTCTGTATTGTTGTGTGTTATATGTGAAATATTCCTTCGACTATTACCCCGCTTGGTGATTATGTGAGATATACTTTCCAGTGGTTTTTACCAAATTACCTAAACTTCTTGACAGACAATTAGAAACTGTGTTTTTTACCATCCAGTCTTTTTCTTTGTTAGTTGATTTGTTTCTGTAAGATAAATTCTGATGTATTATATATTTTATCCTTATGTTAAAAGCCATGAAGTCAAAGTCTAATCCATGTAAATATTGCGCTTGAAAAATGCGTAAGAAAACGCTCTGAATTAGTACTTGACTGTTATCTGAAACAAAATTGCTACGTTAAGTTATAGTTTTGGTCTTACATTTTTTTCTAGCAACAACAACAAAGCAAGGATCGCCAAAGCTACTAGAGTCTCCTAAGAGCAAGTGAGATGTGTATGCGGATATATATGTGGACAGGAGTTTTTGTGACAGATGACTGTGATTTGTTGGTCATAAATGTTTAATAATAAATATACAACGCACGGTCCATTTGTTTTAAAATAGTAGTTATTACAATAGAACCTGCGGTTATTACATTTTAAAAGTCACCACTATACACACTTTCTGGCCAAACTCACCATCAATATCTATCTCTGTTTTTTACTAACTTTTTATCACATTTTGTACACATACTTATCAATAGGCCAAATGAGGCCTAGAACCTTTTTACACTCAACCAGATAATATATGGTTCATCAATAATCGATTACATTAATGAGAAGAATTCAGAATATTATTTAAGTAACCTGATCTCAGTTCACAACAATTGAACTACACGATAAATGACTAATATACCATTACTTAATCAAACTTGCCATAACTGTTGCTTACTTTAACGTTCACACAATGTAAATTAAATAACACTTTCAAATTAAACTTAAAACGACACAGTGGTATATATTTAACAAACTGGTACTCTTATAACGTGATCACAACTGAAAATAAGGAGCGTATTGTTTGGTCGAGTTATAAGTGTAACCTTGCACCTACCAATATGCAGCCCAACACATTAACTGCGCGATCTAAAATAACTAGTACAACAGAAACAAGGAATGTATATCTTATTTCACTCAAATTATCCATTGATAAAATTGCTGAAAATGCGATACTGTTTACTTTAATTTGTATGTGTGTGTGGTCGTCAGAATTTAAAGAATGTCACAATTAATGCCATTTTAACAGGGTCGTCTGGTACCTATGCCATTGATGTAAATCAAAAGAGGAAAAGACCCACCACCGAGCTTGTGACATTAACCCAGTTTCACTGAATTAATTTATTACACCTCTGCTTTCTACTATCTAACCAGTTTTCTACCTAGTGATACAATATATTTCCTCCAACACACACAGAAATAATTTGTACAAAAAAGACTTTCATATGGCACCATGTCAAAGGTTTTTTAAAAATCTTAAAATCTAAATTCACCAGATCCACACCCGTTTCCTCTTCCACGTAAGCATTAACCTCTTCAAAGAGTCTCGTAAGATTTGTAAAGCAATATTTTTACCGAGTGGAACAATACTAACTATCGAATAACATTTTACGCTTCGTAAATCATTTCCCATCAGACTTTCCAAAACGTTTCCCACAACTGACGTTAAGATTAATGAATGGGCTTATAATTACAGTGACAATGTTTATTCTTTCCCTAGACAAGATAAGTCCGTTAGGTGACTTCCAATCCTCTGGTACCTGTCCACTATTCAAGGACTTTCAAAAAATAGAAGCCAAGAAGCAATATAAATGCATTTACTTATTAACTTTCGAGTTCGTTTGATGATTTGTATAGTCTTTTCCATCCTTTGAATCTCGATATTTACCCTTACAAATTTTCATCACAATAAGTAAACTATTAATTGACGTTAAGGTTACTATTCCTAACTATAGTTTTGTATTTACTGTTGGAATTTCTTGAAAATTGAAAGAAAGTGGAGTGAAACAGAAATGCAAATAGAAACAAGCCAATGCTATAACTTTACAGTGTTCATACACATAAGTAATGTTAAATTTCAACAACAATAAAAAGAACAATGTAGTAAAAACAAAATATGAGGCATTATTCTGTAGGTTTTGTTTTATGATGATGGCATATTTTCTCCAACTGATGGTATGTAGCAGGCAATCTATATATATAGATAAGTGGCACATGAGCACATGAAAATATCAGCAAGAAGCAGATATAAGCTAATAATCCACCCAATTAAGTTGTATTTAACTCCACGTTTAGAACAACCACAGACCTCATACTTTAGGAATATTTAAAGTTCTCAACTCCAGAACTACAGATTATGAACACATTATTTTTGAAAAAGCCTCTTCATTTTTAATGGTTTCTAAACATTAAATAATACAAACTCTTCCATGTTTTCATTAATATAATGAATTTCAGGTTTTCAGTGTTTTTACTTTATTTTACTTGAAATGGGTGGTAATGTTAAAGTAAGTAAGTTTTGAGACACATGCCTTTGTACACATGTGTAGTTCCAAATGTTTACAAGAATATTTCCTTTTAGCAAATATTAATTTATAATACGACAATGCATCAATATTCAAATAGATGGTGATGAGTTTTGAGACATTTTTCAACATGATCTGAGTATTTTATGACAAAGTAAGTTTTGAGACACTCGTAATCCGAGGGTCGCGGGTTTTAAACAACATGATCTGAGTATTTTAGCTGTTTGTCTTTGTGACAAAGATAGCCCTCGAGTAGCTTTGTGCGAAATTCCAAAACAAAACCTTTTAGTATAGATTCATTGTTCATTGACAACACATTACTCTTGTAGTTTTATGAAAACAAGGTTGTGTTGGTATTTGTTAGTTTAAACCAGTGTTAAAGTGATAGTCTATTTTTCAAAACCAACAAGTAAAGAACTTATATTTGTTTCTAGGTATTATAAGTTATAACACACAAATGGCAAACACCAAATAAATATAGAAATTGTTCTATATTTTCTTTCTACCTAAACTTTAAATTTTGAAACTTTGGTTATTAGGAAAACACGTTAACTGTGGATGTTTCTTATTTCACATTCCCCTTTCATCTATTGTGACTGAAAATTAAGAGGTGTGTAAGAAACAAAATTACAATCTAGGTATATCTTTTACACACCTCAGATTTTGAGCCACAAGGAACAAAATGTTTGATATAAATGTTTAACTTACAATATTTCAGTGGCCTACAAAATTTAAATTACTGTATTACATATGTATATAATCTTTCATCAAAACTTTGTCTCTCATCAGTTTGGCTGGAATATATATCCATGCTTTTCTTTTATTTATTTAAATAGTTGCTGCTATATTTTTATTTTTATTTTATGCTGTTGTTCTTTATGTCTTCATTTTTACTTCAATATTAAATTGTTAAATATTAATAAAAAGTAAGCTCTTTTTCATTTGTGTACATCATTGAGTATTGTTAAATCTTGAATTGATTATTTTGTGGTAAACTTATAATATGCAATGAAGTAAAACCAACTGCATCACATAGCTATGTATTGTACTATTATAACTTGACATAAAAACCTGGTTTTACATGTGCTTATTAGTAAAAATACAATCACATGCCAAATGACCTACCAATACACTTTGTTGAAATAAATTATTATAGATTATTTGAAGATGTATAAACAAGAATTATTTCTGGTTGAAATGTATAATCAATACGAGGAAGAAAGGAATTTTCACAGCAAAAAGAAAATAATGTCACTCTCAAACTGTATTTATGACTGTTGGCTTTAGATATTTAAAAATTATAAAATAAATTGTGTGTGGCGGTGAATTTTACATTTTTTAACGCCAGCAACTTGAAAAAACATTTTATTAGAAACTATTAATATTGGAACTAAGCATCAAACGTATATAAAATGAACAGATTTGTAGCAATGAAAATCTTCTCAGAGTAGGTGTTGCCAACCAGTATCACAGCCAAAGAATAAGAGTAAACAAAAGTTTAACCTTCTCATTATTTGAATGTCTCCACTTTTCTTTTTTTTTTGTAAATGTTTAGGTTTTAAAATTTATAAAATAGTTGAATTAGAAACAAGATCATAGAATCTGGAGAAAAAATAAAACAAAATTGATTAATAAATCTTATGGAATCTTCCTGTGGATAAAATTTCAGCAACTTCAAGATATTTATTTGATCTGCTTTATAAACAAAAATGGTTCTACATTAATATTGCTCATAAACGTTATCATTGTTTGACAACACCCAGATTCTTAAAAGCTATATTTTTTACTTCAATACACAGTTGTATGCTTCACCTAAAATGTTTTCCAGCAACTATAGGGTAAAGCTGTAATAAAGATAAAAACAAGGCTTTGAATAATATTCATACATATAGATGTATTGAAAATATTGATGAACAATGGCAGCAAAAATTAATATTTCACCAGTGTGTTTATAGTAACAAATAATAGTGTAATATATGAGGTATAGAAGTTTATCAAGTTCAAAATTTTATAAATGAACCCACAAGTTTAAATAATAACATAGCTTTGCTACAATTACATATGGTCTGAAATTAGTTTTTATAAACTGACTACATCTGTTTTCTCTGTAACACAATTTTTTTTTAAATGTTTGAGTTTTATAAATTTTTATGTCTAATATTTTACCATCTTCAATATAGCTTGCTGAAAAATGATAAGCTATGTTACAGTGTTTATTACATTCAGCTTTTTATACACACTTGTATTTGTTCTTTGTTACAAGGAATTGAGAACAAACCTTGTAAGGTTTCTTTTCTTTTTACCACAAATGAGTTTCTCCTACCGTATTTTGAGCATTGTTTGTTCAGATTTGCTGTAAGTTCACAGTTCTAGCTGTAGATTATGGGATTAATTATTTTTGCAATTAATTTGGAACAATTTAGACATTGTTTGTGTGGGCTTCCCAAATGTTTGTACATACTGATATCATGGTTATCAAGGGTCAGGAATCCAGTAACAGTGCATGAAGTAGAAAGTTTGTATATTTTGTACATAAGGTATGTTATCTCTGTAATGGTAATGTTAGTGACAGTATTGGTTAAATTGTTTAATACTTATGTATTTTTTATATCATAAGAATTATTTAATCACCAATTTACACTTCTTTTTCAGGCATTGTATCTTACAGTAACAAATGGAAAGCCAGACATTAAAGAAAAACAATATGTTTGCAGTCTTCCAAGATTTCCAAGACAAATGTTTAGAAGTGATCTAGATAAATAATACACAGCCTCTGAACTGTTAAAGGTATGGTATAAATTATTATTATTTTGCTACGCTATTTTGTTTTACTCTAAACATATCATCCCAATGAAACGCAAGAAAAATAATATCAGTAAATATAAAAATTCACTGTTATGCATCGCTGTTCATCTGATGTGTAAGTTTTAACAATTCTGGTAACTTTACAGCTACCACAAATGTATCTGCATACGACCCATGAGTGCATTCAGATGGATAGGGTGTCTATGGGTTTGAACACGCTTTTAATTTTAAATGCTGACTTAAATCCTAAATGTAGTGTAATTTGTGGGTAACATATCTTGATTGTATCCATATTTGGGTTTGAAACTTTCTTTGCTCATAAAAAAGCGATAAATATTAGCATATATATCGATACGTGTTATTTTTCTATAGGTTTTATTTTACTTGCTCAAAATGTTGGGCCCCCTAGCGGTACAGCGGTATGTCTGCTGATTTACAAGGCTACAAATATATTTTCAATATAGCTAGTATGGGTATTAAAACTTCAGTTAAAATAAACTACAGGACAACGTTTCGACCTTCGTAGCTCATCTTCAGGTTAACTCTTTAACACTTTTTTACTTCAAGTGGATTTATCGTCATCATGAACGCTGCAAACCAGGTTTCGTAATCGTGGTGGGCAAAGCACAGATAATCCATTGTGTAGTTTTGTGCTTAACTTCAAACAAACAAACAAAACTGTTTGTGTGATTTGGAAATTTATTCTCACGAGTGCTTCAACACAAGTTTGCAACTTTCAAAACTTATGTTTCTGCTTTCAACTATAATTTGTAAAGACCCGGCATAAACAGGTGGTAAAGGCACTCGACCCCTAATCCGAGGGTCACGGGTACGAATCCCCATCACACCAAACATGCTCGCCCTCCCAGCCGTGGAGGCGTTATAATGTGACGGTCAATCCTACTATTCGTTGGTAAAAGAGTAGCCCAAGAGTTGGCGGTGGGTGGTGATGACTATCTGCCTTCCCTCTAGTCTTACACTGCTAAATGAGGGACGGCTAGCGCAAATAGCTCTCGTGTAGCTTGGCGCGAATTTCAAAACAAACCAAGACTTTGCAAATAAAATAAAAGGTGATGTTTCGTTCTCGCGAGCTTCGTCAGATCGTACAGTTTTTAACAAAGGCGCATGCGTACAATTTTAAGAACGGCATGTATTGTGTGTGAAATGTCGGCGATTGTTCATCTTTCGTTTAATATATTTTGGTCGGCTTTAACTATATGCCTTTAAACTATTCTATCGTAACAGCTTCGTTTTGAATTGAATTTTCGAAGTTGTAAATTGTAATATATTGTCACAAGTTCAGTGTGGAGCTATATATTGTTGTTACTGCCATTAAAATAGAAAAATAGAACTTTCTTCAAACAACAATTATCTATCTGATATTGTAGGCACGTCATGTTACTAAGGGTAAAGCCTTAGAAACTAAAAAATTAGCTATAATCATCGATGTAAAATATAAACGGTGCGTTAAAAAGTGTATTAAGTAATCTGTTTCAAGAAAATGTTTTTGTATTTGATAAGATCTGAAAAGTTTTTCATTAAGATCAATATGTGGTTTATGGTTGCTGTAGGAATTGGTGGTGGTGTTGTTTGTCATATTTCGAACATTAACAAGTTTGTGTAAGTGATGAGTTTCATTTTCAACCATTGATTTGGTTAGTTCATGTAAAAAGTATTTGATTGCGAAAAACGTGAAATTAAAGCAACAAAGATTATATTGTCTCTCTTTATTGAATTTAATCCGTAATTCTGAAGTAATAGCTTTAAATATGTTTTGCAATAAATAATTATTGAGACATACCTTTGGTGTTAATTTGCATAATTCGCAATTACTCATTTACGGTATGCTTACACTAATGTAATTGCAGTTGGTCCTACGGATGTTTGTAAAGATATGCATGTCTATTGTTGGTATGTGTACTAAAATTATAAGTTCTTCAACTTGTTACGAACACATTACAAATCTGACATCCTTGAATCGTTTTATTTTGTCAGTTATCCTGAGAGCTGCAAAAATCAATGCTTGGTCGTGTACACCCTTTCCGAGTTCTCAAGACACATTAAGATCATCACTGGGGCGTTCATGACATTCATATGTCTTGATTTATTTGTTTTCTTACTTGAGGAATTAAAGATGAGATTTTATTTCAAATCGCCTAATGTAGGAATTTTACTGATAATCCTTTAGTCAATTGAAGAAAACTTTGATTTTAACATGATTACATGATTTGTTTATTGGTGGTTATCGCATAAATTAAATGTCAAGGTTACCTGTTTAAAATTTATATATTTATAGTGATTAAGTTAATTTATGCTTGCCAAGCATTTTTTTTGTCTGGAAGTACACAGTAATGCAGTGAAATATATAGGTGTGCTGGACAAAGTATCTAATTTGTTAGTGGTAGTAAATTTAGCAATAAATGAACAGTACTCTTATGTTAAAATAGTGTATAGTTATATGTACAAAAATAATATAAACTGTACATCATAGTTGTATTTTAAATCCTACACTGTAGAGTTCTCTTTTTGTTGTCAAGAAACTACTTTAGAATCCAGGTGAAAAGCTCAACTATCTTTTATTATTTTTAATTTAAACAATAACGGTGTATAACTCTTATTTGGTTTACCTTTATGGTTCCTTTTATCATAACAGTATCTTAACTTTTGATACACGTCTTCTGTTTTTGCGAAAGGCAGGTTCAGTGGTCATAGAAAGCAATTTGACGATACAAGTTATTCTCTCAAAATTGAAGAAAATTGTTAATCTACCTTTAACATATTAACCGTTTGGCCATTCGTTCCTACGACGTTTAACTTTACTTTTTCTAACCTTTCTCTGAACGAAATTATCTTTCAGTTAACTAACTTTAGTTTTTGCTCTCTTCCCGTTTACTCGCTTGGTTGCAGCCTTTTTATAATTCTCTCTCACTAGGCCGTTAACATTTAGATCAGTAACTCACAAACAATTTCCAATGATCGTCTGCTTTTTATTCTGATTATGAAAAAAAATCAAACAAAATAAATAAATGAATATTACTTATACCAAACTGCCTTTTATATCTGAAAATCATGCAAGAACAAACCAACAGCACAGAACAATACAGGAATTATTATTTATGTTAAAAGAAATGAAAGATGGATTTTTTGGCCTAACTAGGAGATTTAATGTTATTCACATCATTTATGGTGTAATTTGGAACGTTTTATATAGCAGTCAAAACATATAATTAGACCCAGGATGGTCAAATGGTTAGGGCACTCATCTCGTAATATAATGAAAGTCGCGGTTTCCAATCCCCGTCACACCAAACATTCTTTCCCTTTCAACTGCAGGTGCTTTACAATGTGACGGTCAATCCCACTATTCGTTGGTAAAGGAGTGGACCAAGAGTAAATGGTGGATTGTGATGATTAGTTGCTTTCCCTCTGGTCTTGCACTGCTAAATTAGGGACGGCTAGCGCAGATGACCTGTGTGTAACGTTGCACGAAACTCAAAAACAAATAATATAATTTATTTTTGTTGACAAACACTTTTTTTATATTTGTTTTTTATATTCACTGTTCTTCTATAGGGCCCGGCATAGCCAAGCGCGTTAAGGCGTGCGACTCGTTATCTGAGAGTCGCGTGTTCGTATTCGCGTCGCGCCAAACATGCTCGCCTCTTCAGCCATGGGGGCGTTATAATGTGACGGTCAATCCCACTATTCATTGGTAAAAGAATAGCCCAAGAGTTGGCTGTGGGTGGTGATGACTAGCTGTCTTCCCTCTAGTCTTACACTGCTAAATTAGGGACGGCTAGCACAGATAGCCCTCGAGTCGCTTTGTGCGAAGTTCAAAACAAACAAACAAACAAACCCTTTGATCCTTCAATATGCGAACGTTTTTATAACGCTTGCCACAATAATTCCGCACCACCTCTATTGAAATCAAAGTTTCCAATATGTCTTTCGTGCATCATCTCTCCACCAATAGCACATCTGAGTAGAAAAATAATCGCAAACAGATAAATAACAAAATTAAATCCCACAGAAGAAAAATTGGTAAATGAGGATGATGTCATGGTGTTCAATTGTAACCAACATCCACGTGTGGGTAGGTTGAGGATCAAATGTAAATGATGTATCTACATTTTAAGCCATGAAATCAGGAATGTGTGGAACTGACTGCTTCCAGAGCATGACACAGGAGTGGCATTGGCCCATGGATCTGGGATTATGTTATCTGATATCCAAGGGAAGCCCAATCCATCGCATGAAATTAACTCCTGCGACCACGAGAGTGGTACAGGTTAGAAATACCACCATCACAAGAGAAAACAAGATAATGTCCAGAACAGAGGTAGAAACAATTCCCATGTACCCTCTGTTACCCATAGCACAGAAAAAAGAATTGTGGGAGAAAGCTGGACAACTAGAAACCAGTATGAGGACTTACGTTGATTGTTTCACTTTAAAACGAGTTCACAATGTACTGACATTTGTGCAAGGGCAGGGTAATAGTATCCAATTGAAAGAGCTATCTGTACTGAGACATCTCACTCTATTGTATGTGTCTAACGGTAAAGGATGGTTTACCTTCTAGACCAGCAGAAAACCACCAGCCAGTTCTGAAATGAATGGTTATAGTCATCTATGCGGAACCCATCCAGCAGGATACACTCATGGTTAAACACTTCAGTGGCTTGAAAGAGGAACAGGAGGTAGAGGTCATTAGTGTGTGTGTATGGATTGCAATCCTCGAGATATTTGAATGGGTGATCATGAAACCCTATTTTGAAAAGCAGACTATTCACTTTTATTCAATCATGGTATAGCAGGTATTGGCAGCCATCCCCTTCTGCTTAACACAGGCTGTTCATAGGTGATACAGTCCTGGATTGGCCTATTTATAAAGGATATATCATGAAGTCATAGACCCTGTAGTAATCTTATGAAACATCCCATATAAAAGGTTAGCGTGCGAAGCCATGAATATAGCATGTGAATTAACATGGCATACAATGTGGATTTGTGTATAAGAATACTTGCTCAGGCATCACTTGCTATGGAGTGGGATTCAATAGAAATAATTTGAATCAGAAGTTGATCAGAAATCTCTGGAAGTGTGTGAGAAGGCATGGGAAACTCGGTTGGGGTGAGGAGAAATGATCAAAATCCCTTTCAGACAAATGTTGTCCCATATAATCCTCAATTTTCCCATGAATGAATGCAAGTAAATAGCCTGCTTGGTCGCATGCACCTGTGGCCTGAAGTAAGGCATCGTATGAATGAGAAGTATCTGAAGTAGTAACGTTAACTGCGTAATTCAGGCTTGAGATCGAACAATCAAGTGAAATATTAAAACAGGAGTGAATAAATTCTTTCAAACTCAAAGTGGAAATTTCTTGAAATAAATTGTAAGTTACACTGGTGTAAACCACTCCAACCAAAACTTGAAGAAAAATTAAAATGTCTAAACCTCAGCATCACAAAAAAGTGACTTTTCGGTAGAGACACATAAGAGGGAGATAGATTCGTCACGTGACGATGGTGTATTCCTATTGGTGGAAAGATGACGCTTTATGATTTGCATGGAAGATATGTTGAAATCTTTGATTCCAATAGGTGGGTGCAAAATGGTTGTGGCATACGTTATTAAAAATCGCATATAGAGGGTAGCACAAAATGGGAAAACTTAATCTTGTAAGGAAAGTTCCTTATTACAACAGTGGAATAAGTTTGAGATTTACAGGGAGTGTTTTACAGTATTTTCTCTATTGAACAACGTGATATTAATGTTTATGGAAGATAAAAACTTTTATTTAAACAGTGTGTGCTTTCGTATAGGAAAGTCACTGTGGGATGTATGCTGATTCTGCTGAGGAAGATCGAACTGCGGATTTTAATGCTACAGAATCAAAAACCTACATTTTTTTTCGTCAGGAATGATTTAGTTATAAACATCGTAAGAAATATCCAGTCTGTTTTCTTGTGATATCAATAATGTTACAAAAGTATTAATATTTACTTTGTCTCTTTCACCTGTGTAGCGCAAAGGCATATTTTGTAATGATTTATGTTTCAAGTTAAAATGTGTAACCCCAAGGTTATTCATAACTTTAATGGTGTAATGTAGAGGATTGAATACAAGTTTTTGTTTATTTGTCACAGTCTTGTGATTATATAATTGATAAGCTTCTCTTTGTTTTCATCACTGGTGTCTGAGCATTGAATTTACTTACAGTTGCTCTTTTAATATATATCATTGAGTCAGAATTATTACTTCATAGTTGTAATATTAATGACTGCATTCCTTTACAAGTGTGCAAAAAATATTGTAAAAGATGTTTATGTGAAAGATCCTAAGAACAAATATACCAAGAAATAAAAATTCGTTATGTGGAAGTTTAAAAATAATATGTACCTCAGCAGCTTTATTTCGTTTAAACTTAAAGAAAAGTATGGTAAATTGAATAGGGTAATTACACTTATTAATATTTGAATTCAGGTTTGAGGTTCTGTATTTGTGTTGGACAGAAGTGTGAGTCCAAGGTATGAACCCTTGAAATTTTGTAGAAGGTTGCAAAAGAATGATATTGTAATTTAAAGCTAAATTTGTACTCAGTAATAAAATATTCGTTATAAAACTTTATTTTTGGAACACAGTACTAATCTATAATTAATTAGCAGGTATTAATTTACCTTAACTATGTCACTTCATTAATCAATTACTTATTTTTCTAAATCTGTGTGTTGACATGTTTTTAAAATTCTTCTTGTAGGTTCATTAATTTTTAAAAACTTTTCTGTTGAATGATTACATGACGTTAAGCTGATTATTTTGTAAATTTCACATAACAAATCCTTACTATCTTCTTCAAATTACTTTACTCAGCAGGACACAAAGTTCTGTATCATTATCCTGCTAAAATTCAAAGCAATGGTTTATTAATGTCAGGCTACTCAAGTGTGGCACATTCTTCATAATTCTCCCAACTTCGACAATATTTCACTTTTGTCTTCTGTATAAGAATAAAAAAAAACTCTAGGGATGTAAACATGTTAATATGCATAAGAAATATAAAGGTCCAAACTGAATGTTATGAATGGATTTATTTTCTTATTATAATGACTTAATTATTAAAAACTGCAAATGTATATATATCATTTTTCACTGCAATTACTTTTTTCATAACATTATTACACTATATGTGATGCAATGGATAAATAGGATTTAACTTTCAAAATATTCAATTGTTTAACATTAGAAAATTCAATTGTTTAACATTGCTATTTTCTGATATATCAAGGAAAAAATTAGTTACAAATGGGTATTGTAATTCATCTCATCCAAATACAGCTAGTACATTTTATATCAACAAAACTTTGCATTAAAAAATAACAAGCCCCAATAAAAATAGTACCATAGTTCAGAAAGTGGTATAAATTATTGGATATTTCGATATAAAAGGGTAAATTGGGAAACTCCGTAAAAAGTCATCATTACCATGTGAACTTTTAATGTTATACATATATATATATATACCCATATATATTTCATTATATATACATATTTTTTTTAGTATAAGAATTATTTTAAGCAGTTGAGTTATTGAATTATTCATTCAGTTACATCCTTTTTTTCAGTTACATCTCCTCATTACAACAAACGGAAAACCAGAGATCAAAATTCGTTTGTCTCCAATCTTTAGAGACTTTCTGGAAGTGAATGCAGATAAACTATACGCTGCTCCTTAACTTTTAAGGTATGTTATAAATTACTATTATTTTATTGAGGTATTTTCTTCTTCATTGAACCTAACATCCTAATGAAACACAATAAAAAACAATAACAGTAATTGTGAAAGTTCATTGTTATGTTTGTCTGTTCATTTAACAGTGTGAGAACTTTAATTTAAGATACTGCCTCAAAATTAAATATTGTTTATTTTGTAATATCCATAAATTCCATACAGTTTCAGCTTTTACTAGTGAAAAAATAGAATAATATTTGTCTTCGTGGCCAATGTAATTATTTTCACCTGTAAAAATTTTTAGCTACATTTAAATCCATTCATTCCAATTTACTTTAGTTGATTTGTAACTGGGAGAAGTGTTTCAACTGAATAGTAAGTAATGTTCCAATGATAAAATTTCTGACATTATAGAACTCGGTTTTGTTGGAGATCGTTTTTAGATACTTTAAATTTTAATGCATTCACTGTTGATAGAAACACTTGTTTTCACTATAATTTGTACAGTTCATCTTAGAAGTAGTTCTCTCTATATGTTATGAAAAAAAAAAGATTCCAGTGAAAAAGAATATTAATAACTTTTTATATTTACATGTATAAGTTTAATGAGATGTAATTTATTGTATAATAATAAGAGTTACTTTCCTGTTTGTTGTATTTGCATAACTTTGCATAAATCGGAGACTCATCGGAGACTTTGTAGATTCTGTAACATAAGTATCAAAATTGTGTGAATTGTGTATATAATAAATTTGTATTGAAAAAGACAATTGTGTGTATCGGTTTTGTTGGCAAATATCATAAATTTGATACACATTGACATTCAATTAATCTTAAATTCAAATAATAATTTCCGACTATTTGAAACCGTGACATAGAACATAATAAATCGGAGACTGTGATAAAGTGTAATACGCAATATAATAAAACACATAATCAAAACTCGTTACTATGTTAAAAATTAAATATACTCATACACATGTTCAAATGACTTGCAAGAAGCAGTTTATAAAGCCAGCATCGCTCTAGCAAAAGTAGGTTAACACAGTGTGTTCACCAGATTTCTCCATGAGCAGCAACATACTATAAGCCAACAAAGGAAAATAAAGCATTTCATTAAAGAATAATACCACGAACAAAGTGAAACGAGTTAAGAAATATTTTATATTTCACTGAATATTTGTAACATTTATAAAGTTCAAGCACACAGCAATTTTCCATAATTCAGCTATGCAGGATTTGAAAATAATTCCGATGTATTTCTGTCATATAAGGAGATTTGTGAATCGGGAAGAAAAGAAAACAAACGTACTCAGATCAAATTATTATTTCGTTCAACACAATAAAATTTTTTTTTTGTAATTACGTTTGTACCCAAAAATATAAACAATCTAAAGAAAAGGGTCAAAATTGGTGTAAAATATGCATCCTCATTTGTTAAGATTTTTAATGAAATTATATCTTTTAGTCTCATAAACTGTATTGTTATTGTTCTTGTATGTATTGTATTTTAAACATCTCATTTCAACGACCAGTAGTAATCGGCCATCATGATGATCTTCCGCCTTCCCCGATAACTACTCTTCACTTCTTGATGTCTTGACGAAGCAGTCAAATTACATTTCCATTGCCTTAGTGACTCTGATCTGGCTTTCCCAGCTAGCGTCAAAGTAAATTTTTAGCTCAACTGATTTGTTAGCCGGATATGTCTTTTTGGTATTTGATTCACTTGGCAGGTACATATGAACTACTGAGAAAGACATAGCTCGTTTCCAATGCTGCGGAAAAATCAGCTGTAGGAATGACTGATTTCACTTCATCCACAATGACCAAGTTCATCTTACGGGAAAGATAACGTTCGTATAGAGCCTGAGACATGATCTCTTTTATTCTTTGTTAAACACCACTTCACTTACCCTGAGCTGTAAAATTTCGTGAATCAATTTATATTTAGATTTATGTATGATATTTATACATCAATATGTACTTTATATTAGCTTCTGCTGGATATATGCATATGAACTTTCGGCTGTCTTGAAACCAATAGCTTCTGTCAAGATATTTCAATGCCAAATCCTTTCCGTCTCACAAATCAGGCAAGTATACTCTACAAACTGAGCTGAAGGTTTAATCAGCTATAAAGCACCGATGAGGTTTTTTTTAAAAATCTTGAACTACCTTTTCTTTTCTACCAAAATCACTAGTCATCATTAAGAGTTTAATCGAACTTTAACTTTCTCTAGAACTTTAATCTAATAACTTCGGTTGACCTCGCTGTGTATCTAGAATTTCGACTGGTTTGCCGAGATTTATCACTCGCTGGGACAGCGGTAAGTCTGTAGATTTACAACAATAAAATCAAAGGTTTGATTCCCCTTGGTGTACAAGAATAGCTAGTTTAGCTATAAGAAAAACACACACTCTGCCAAGATTCTGTTACAACAGAAAGCGATCGAACGATTAACGCAAGACATCCTATCAACATATCACTACCAGATTTCGCTTTATAATTAAAAAAGAAAGATTTGTAATGAATTTTCAACCGTGGATTTTTCAACCAACAAAATATTCCAACAATGTAATAATCGACCGGTTACAACATGACATTCTGGAGACATTTTACTGCATACCGCCTCTTCAAAGCTCAGAAAGCAAAAAAATGCCACTAACTTTCACTTTTTGATTTTTTAATTAAATGATTATTTGAACTGCTGATCTACTAGTTTATCCTACTCATAATAATTAGGAACTTGGCAAATAGAACCTTGACCGATCATCAAAATTGGCAGACTTTTCTTCATCGGTCTTTCCTTGTCTGCCTCCCTAAAAAAAAAAAAAAAAAGTGTGTGCTTTCTTATAACAAAGCCACATCGGGCTATCTGGTGAGTCCAGCGAGGGGAATCGAACCCCTGATTTTAGCGTTGTAAATCCGTAGACTTACTGCTGTGCCAGCAGGGAATTCAGCGAAGAAGATTATATGTTACAGTACTACTATGATTTGAGACAACCACCTAATCTGTCTCTGATACCTCGAATAACTAGTTGTACAGAACCCTATTGCTGATATAGATTTTAAGTTTTTTGATCTGTTCAAAGTAACTAATAATTCACTTCATCAGTCTGGTGATAGACAAAATAAAGTTTATCCCTAGTTAAAGGGGTGGACTTGCTGAAAAAGAACAAGCACCATAGCGTCTGAGGAACCACCAGTAAAGCAACCATGAGAGGCTTTCCAGAAGAGACCTAGTATAGAACTCCTTTCCAAGTCACCTATGGTTATCACAAACTGGTCTACATTGAAGCAGACTCAATTTATCAAGTGTCATTACAAATAAAAATGACAGGTCAAATTGGCACAGGTCTAGAAACATTAAAACCAGGTAAACATAGGTTGATGAAAATACCTTCCGTCAGTTATAAGGATAAACCTGATGCTCACAGGACAGGTAGCTGAAGCTAAAAACTTGGTGAAGACCCAAGCAGATCTCATGGCATCCAGCCACCGATTAATATGGCATACCCAATAAAATATGTATCTCTGCTTCATGAGTAAAATACAGTAATAAAAAGTGAGTTTAGAGAGGATCCGAACAATACATTGCAGATTATATTGGTTTAGGCACGTGATGTCGCTGTAGCCAATACAATTTGTCATAAAAAGGAAGAAAATCTGAAGACATACAGAAATGAAAATGTAAGGAGTCAAACAGATTATTTGTTAATTAGGAGAGAGGAAGTGACGAGATGGGAAGTTGCAGATTACTAAGCAATATTAAGCAAAGCCTTAAACTACACCATCGGGTTTTAGTGATAAATTACGAAATGAAAGGGAAAGGCAGAATAGTGGTTTAAACAGTGTACCATCAAAATAAGGTGGAGAAGTTTAAAGAAAGAAATGCATCAAAGGAGTTCTTAGAAAGGATGGTGATGGAGTGCAGGCATATTTAATGGGATAAAAATGTGAATGATATATGGGAAGAGGTTGTTAAAATATATGTTATACTTGGTGATCAAAGAGAGAAACTATTTCCAGAGTGGTGGAATAAGTAAGTGCAGACTAATGTAAAAGAGAAGAAAAAATTTAAGAGACGGCAGTGAACCAGTGAAATCTGGATTGATACGTAGTATTGAAAAAAGAAATATATAAGGTTATATTACCAAACAGAGAACATATGTAAAGCTTCATGAAAAATTTGAAGGGAAGAATAGAGGAAGAATAAAATTATGTGCAGATTAGCCAAAACAAGTGAAGGAAAACGAGGGATATGTATGGTGCGAATTTATTAAGGATAATAATGTCATTGTTATTGTAAAGATGATAGATACCAAAATTAAATGGGGATTATACTTGAAACACTTATTAGATGAAGAGTGTAAATCGGAAAAATATGAACGCTAGAGTCTATGACACATATGAGGAAATAGTTAAAGAGTTAGAGAAAAAGGGAAAGCAATCAGCTCAGACGACATACATATATATATATATATACTCATTGGAGCATTTAAGAAGCAACGAAAGCTAAACAGTTAGATGATATGTAGACTTTTCAGTATTGTATTTATAGAATGGAAAGGCAACAAAGGAATGTCTGCAGCAACTATCAATGTACAGTATTTTGTGTCACACAATGAAGATATAGGAGAGAATTACAGATCAGAGACTGAGAAAAGACAGAAAATTTTAGTTTTATGTTTGTTAGATTAACAATAGATGTTATATTTCTATTGAGAAGATTGATAAAGGAGTATGTGGAGGAAGGAAAAGACTTGTACATGATATTCATCGACCTGGAAAAGGTTAATGACAGAGGGCCAAGAGAGATGATACTGCAGTGCGCAAGAAAAAAGAATGTCCCACGAATGCATGTGAACCTCATACATAACGTATGGGAAGTAACAGAAGCATTTGGAAAAAACTGTGATTGGAGACAGAGAAATTTCCACTGAAAGTTAGAGTCTATCAGTGATCAAAATCACACTTCTCACTTTCATAACAGTGCTTGACAAAACATACAAAGACAAATGCAATGATATATATTATTTGCAGTACATTTTGCATTTTGTAAAGAAAACAAAAGTGAAGTAAAGTGGAAATAGAATGGTGAATATAATGTTTATAGAAATATAGTCCGAATGTAAGTAGGAGAAAACAGACTACAAGATAACAAAATCCAAAGAGAGGAGAAGATAGAGAGAATGGCAAGGTGCTTCACTATGGCGAAGAGTTAAAGAAAGGGAGGGCGTTTAAATATTTCAGAACAAATGTGTAAAATATGGAATACTGAGTAAAGAGGTCAAGGAAAGTATACATAAAGCATAGATGACATGGGGAGAAGTCGTTAGAGTGACAGTGGCGTATTTAAGTAGGGGCTAGAGGGGGCTCAGCCCCAGCACCCATTGATAATTTTATTCAATGTAAAATTACATGGGTTGTAGAGTCCACAAGAATTATTCGCTTATGGGCCCACACAATATTAAATCTGCCACTAAGAGTGATGTCTTACAGTCACATGTGAATAGAGACAGAAAAAAATTATAAGGCGATTAATGTTGGAGTTTAAGAAATGAGGAGCAGATGGTGAGGTGGGTAACAGGGGTATCAAAGAAAGACGACACAAAACTTAAAGAAAGAGGTTGAAGATAACTACATTTTACAAAGAAGACAAGAGGAATATGTTGTTTAAAAGAATGAAAAAAGTAAAAGTGGAAGGAAAACCTTAAAAGATAGTGATGAATGTAATACGAAATGATACGAGAGTATGCCAAATCAATTTAGCTCTGAAACAGAACAGGAACCAGTAGATGGCAAGGATAAAAGTTAGGTTCCATGTAATTAGGAAAACTACTAAATAGGAGAAAAATGTATTTGGATCAGAATTAGTTATCTATATATTCTTACGCGAACAATTTTCCGTTTGAACATCTTTTGTAAAGTTACAAGTTAGAATAATTTACAATTTAAGACATCTTATAGAAACGTTACAGAAGAAACAAACAAATTTATCATAATGTAGATTGAACTTTTTTTCACTATCTTATTTAAAAGAATCCACAGAACAAAAGAATAAAGTTATAGAACTATATTTTGTGAATTTGGCGCGTCACTTTGTGATCGTGCAGAGTGTGTGAAAGCAAAATTTTCTCTTGAATTTTCCGCAAAGCTACACGAAGGCTATCTGTGTTAGTTGTCCCTAATTTTGCAGTGTAAGACTAGAGGGAAGGCAGCTAGTCATCACAACCCACATGAATCAGAATAAGTCTTTATTAAAGGCTTTTATGCTATTGTAGTAAGTTGTAAATCACTAATACTTTTGTTTTGAGCTTCTTTGCTAATTAATTCGTTACGAATTTTTAAATCTTACAACCTTTACAGTAAGAAAGAATATTTTTGAAACAAGTACAACGTTTCGATCACTGGTGCTATAGTTTTTGTATACTTGAGAATTATTTCACCAGTGTGTGTGTTTTTCATATAGTAAAACCACATAGAGCTAGTTGTTCTCTCAACCGAGGGGAATCGAGCCCCTGAGTTGAGCGTTGTAAATTCGAAGACTTACCGCTATTCCAGCGGGAAACCATTTCACCAGTAATCGAAACATTGTGCTTGTTTTAAAAATATTCTTTCTTACTGTAAAAGCTGTAACTTTTATTATTATAATTTTCGATCGTTGTTAAAATGATTGTTTCGTTCGTGTGTTGTTGTTTTGAATTAAGCACAAAGCTACACAATGGGCTATCTGTGCTCTGCCCACCACGGGTATTGAAACCCGGTTTTTAGCATTGTAAGTCCGCAGACATACCGCTGAGCCACTGGGGTTCCGTTGGTGTGTCATACCAGTATTCTATGGAATAAATTAAATTTTAACGATCTCCTTGGTTCTGTCGCAAGTTTAGAAGTTATTAATTTTAAAACGCACATCACGAGCCAGGAAAATGGTTTTATTTTTTTTTTTTTGTGACGAAAAAAACTAACAACACTCCATTGCGGCATTTGTTGAACTGTTTTGAAAATGTATTAAAGTTTTGACTGGTCATGAAGGATGCGTTTCGCATATTATTTAGAGAGGCAACAAATCTCTATCGCACAGCTAAAAGCACTAAAGCATCGATATAAAGTGTTAGTTATGGGGAAACTTGTAAATGCAAGCATTCTAAATGCAGTCTTTGTGGATGATTTGGTGCTTTTTAATAATCAAAATACAGAGTTACACTGTAAACGTGGGGGAAAGCAACCAATTGTAAGTGAACACATTGAACAAGAAAAAAACAATGATTTTGATGAGAATAAATTAAATTTCAAGATTGTAATGATGCTAATTAATTCAAGAATGATACTGATGATGTGATTGAATCTCCTGTTCTGAATGATGTTGAGATGTTCAGGACGACCTTGATGTAAATACCACTCCTGTTTCTCGGAAATGTCATATAAACCATAAACAGAAGGTTCCAATCGAAACCATTGACGCTATTGGTATTCGCTATTATTTTGGTTCAGTTTCCAACTCAAATTATAACCTATCTGGCAAAGAAGTATGCCGATAGTTTGGACCTTCCATCGGAGTCTGAAATTTACCAAAGTGTCATTCTTTTAATGGCGTAATACAAGAAGCATAGGTCAAGTGTTACCGTTCACAAGGGCTTTCGGAATCTCTTTATGAATACTTTGGTAAATAAAGTTGGTAATAAGATTTCACAATTATTTCTATGGTAGCTTCGGCCAAATTCAACATCATTCATAAGGACGACAAGGAAATTGCTACTCATCCAACTGACCCTAAGGTTAAGTCGTTTGTCTCTCAATTGAAGAGTAGACATGAAAAAACATTACAATATGAGAATGTAAAGATTCAATCAAGATGAAACTATTAGTTAAGTATTTTAGTTTTGTTTACAACCAGGTTTTTACTGTGTGGTTGGACATCCAATCGCTTGTAGTTTTGTCAGTTATTTTAAAACCATAAAACAACAATAACAACAAATGCACAGATTTATTTTTTAACTAGATAAACCCTAAACACGACCCTTTGGACATTTCCACATCGATACTTTTCAGGTTAGTACGATATAACGTTGGCCGGACGTGTAAGGAATGTGTTAAACCTAAATTTATCTAGCAGAAACTCTACCCTACGGACGGATGTTTGTACTAGTATTTACAAACCGCAGTACTCCTATCTACTTTAAGAACTAATTAATAGTTAACGAGTTTCAATTTTTTCTTAGAAACTGAAGGAATCAGACTGACTTTCAACAATGTATAAAGACGTCCATCATGTGCTAAGTTTCGTTTTCAAAAGGCAGATAGTTTTGAGATATATAAAAATATCGTATTTAAGAGAACAGTCATGATAAGAATAATACCAAACTGTTATTAAAGATATAATGTGTGCTCACCAGTATATCTACTTAAGTGCAAACTTTTCAAGCTTTTATGGAAGTGAATTATTCAATGAGATCACCAAAATCCAAATCTCCGGCAATGACGTTTCTGTTAGATAATACAACCAAGTTGTTTAGACACTTATGAGTCATTGCTCTTCTTATGTATGTCTCTATAAGTGTTAGCTTGGAAAATCATTAATTACTTGATGCAACAGTCACTGAGATAGTGAGAAGAAACCGAAGAGCAATCCTAAAATTGGGAAGTATGTTGATTTGTCTTGAGGGAAAGAAAATGCATCATTTTTATGGCGTTTTTCTTGAGTGACGCAGAAAAATATATTTAATTTTTTTTTTTTTCAGTAATCTTGTAGTCACCAACGTCACAATTTCTATAATTTATTATCAGTTCTTGTATTTCAGTTGCACATTTGTTTACCTCTAACTTCGCTAACTATTGAAATTCATACATGAAACTAAATATATTATGATGTGTTTTAGCTGTTCAATTCCATCGTAAGTAGCTGCGTTCATTACCCTATTGAATCAGTTTATATGGTAAACCCGATGTACATCTGTGACAAATTAATCACCAGTAAATATATTCCTTCTACGTATTTCAGTGTCCTTGAAAACTGCATCTTTCTGCAGTTCATTTATCTTGCATCAGTCCCTTTTGAAGCTACTTTCTAAGTATCATTTTAACTTCATGCATGTGCTCTCTAAAATTTAGAGTACACTTGGTATGTCCACGGTGTCAGTTGATAATGCTTCAAGCTAGCTAGCCATCAAGAGAAGTGTACGTTTCTATCAACACAGAATTAAATCGCTCTTCGTGAACATTGATAAAAGATTCAGTTCCAGACTAAATAGAAGACTCAGTATAGTTTTTAACTTCATAAAACTCTCCATACAAACCATTATTTGTAATATCCTTTGTCATAAATTGTGTTGTTGTTGGTACATCAAATATATATATATGTTAAAAATAAAATTTTATGTATCAATCTTATTAACAAATATCATAAATTTATTACAATTAATTTCTAGATTAAAATTTAAATTTCTATCTATTTGAAATTATAATACATAACATAATAAATCGGAGACTCGTCAAAGATAAATTATATGTAGCATAATAACACACATAGTTAAATTTCAATGATATATAACAAATTAAATATTTTCATACACATGTTTAAATAGTTTGCAAGAATCAGTTTACAAAGCCAGCTCAAGCAAAGGTAGAATAACAAAGTGTTTTCACCAGATTTCCCCAAGAGTAGCAGTATATTGTGTATACAATAACCCAACAAAGGAAAAAATAAATAATTTATAAAGGAATTATCTCACAAACAAAGTAAAACTGATTAACAAATATTTTCTATTTTGCTGAATAATTGCAATATCTATGAAGTGCAAGTACACAAGAGTTTTCCCTTTACGCATGTAAAATATACAATAATTTTCCATAATTCACTGAGCAGAATTTGAAAATAATATTTTATTTCTATCATGTAGGTATTTTTTTTATAAATCAGAAGAAAAGGAAAACTTACTTAGATAAGATTATTATTTCGTTTACCACACTGAACATTTTTAACTTCGAAGTAGATTCCTATTCATGGTAACGGGACCCCCAGAGAAGGTTCTGTGCTATCAGTCCACCTTCTCTGGGATATAAACATCCTCCCACATGTTTGTCGTGCATGACGATCCGTGAAAGAGAGGAGAGGATCCTGGTGGTTGAGGGATCCAACCCTAACATACCACTTTGGTCTTGGATTTTGTAGACAGGCGGCCTTGGGATTGCCTCCAAGTTTGAATTGGCTGGTCCACTTGTGCTTGGGTCAACCAAGTATCAGTGTTGGACGTTCTCATCATGTGTTATGGACATTTTGCCTGATGCTGGTGTTTGGGTATAGTGTTCACAAAAGCATGGCATTTCTGCAATGTCCTCATTCAGCATTGCAGTGCGTCCGTTTATAGAGCAACATTGTGGGTGGGAAGGCACTGAAATGTTCTTTCTTTATTATGAATCCCAGAAATCTAAATAAAAATAAAATAATAATAAACAAATCAGAGGTAAATGACCATGTCTTGAAGATTCCGAATAGCAATCTTTAACTTCTTCTTTATATGAACCTGATTTTCTGATATCACATTCTTTATCAGACAACTTCAAGGTAAATGTTCTTTTTATTCAGAAGTGACTAGAGGGGTTTGCAGTTGAAAATTACGCTCTGGGAACATCGTGGTAGAAATATCCACTCCAAAATACTGCGAACTCCGTTTGTTTTTAAAGGTCATTGGGGATGTACCCATTGTGGTTACTTCTCATACTCCTTTTAATTCGTCACGAGGAGTTATTGTTGACAGGGATTGAAGAACATCACTAGTCAGAGATCCTCACTGTTTTCCCCCCCTTCCCCAAAGAATTTCTGCAGTGAGACATATCTGTACTTTCAAAGACATTTTTTTAACCCATCGTTTTTTTTATCTGGGACAAATGCACCAATCTGTAGTCTGTGTGACACTCAAGTCACAATAGCTCACAATTTACTGAAACTCCGTTGTTATGATCGTAAGTGACGGCACTGTTTAAGGTATGTTTTATCATGATTTCACCCCTGACGTTAGATAGTATCATTGGCGATTGTGAAATTGTCCACCTCAGCTGTGACTTTAAATTTTAATGGCTATTGGCTTTTTAAATTCTATTTAAGTTTTTACATATTTTAATTATTTTATGTTTATATTTATTTTTTACTGGTTGCGTGGCACAGATTACCTAGTTACTTTCTGCAAATAAACGCCAGAGAACCAGCTAATCAACCTGAACATTTTTTTTATAATTATGTTCATATACTATAATTCAAGCATACTAATCAAAATGGTAAAAATTGATGTGATATGAAGATCCATTGTAATTTACCATGATTTTATAATGAAATTTCACGTTTTAATTTCATAAACCATGTATTGTGGTCTTAACTTAATATATACTAAATTTTGAATATCACATTTCCATAACCAGCAGTAATTAGCCACCATCTTTTCTAATACCTCACCACCATTTCCCTGATTTCTTGATGAACTTATTTCCCTTGTTTTCACTGAAGGTACCAAGTTTTTCAGGAAAGTAGTCAATATGTGAGTGTAAAAATGAACTTTCAGGCTCATAATGCAACCCAGCTATTTGAATTTATCAAGCATGTAACTGACGTAATTTGGGGTCCTGTTGTTTCCTTAAAAATTGTCAATAATATTTTTATAGGTAAAAGATGTCTCTTTTTCATCACAACAGGACGACAACTGGAACAATGTGTGCAAATCAACACAGACAGCCCTCGAGTAGCTTTGTGCGAAATTCAAAACAAACAAACAAACTGTGCAAATCATGCATTATTTTGGCGCAAATCCAGTAGTAGCTTATCCAAAATCAAATGCAATAACGCCATAACAACTATTGACAGAAAACAAGCCCAATTATTTACCGATTACATGAAGAACACTTTTGTCACACCAAATATCTCATTATTCGACTCAACACACTTCACCCATGTTAACCAATTGATAAACATCAACCTGGACCTCCCACTGCACGGTTCCATGTTGAAAACAATTAAACCGCTTACTCTTCAAAATATACATACGCCCAATGTTTTCAACAGAAAATAAATTCCTGGTGAAGAAAGTACAACGTACGACACCAGGTGAAGATGTCATTTGTAGTATTGCACAAAGAAATCTCTCTTACTCTAACCTAAATAATTTAGTATTGATATATAATCTCTCCTTTTCATCTGGATACTACCCAAAAGTTTGAGAATCAGCTACTATTAAGATAATATCCAAGACAGAAAACGACCTCAGCAACCCTAGTAATTATAAATTGATTAGTCTACTCAACACCCTAGGCAAACTTATGGAAAAAGTGATAACAGGATTAATTTTCACCTAGAATCCAATAAAATTCTAAGCAAACAATAGACCACCCTATTAGGCTTACAGAATCTGTTTACCGTGGCTTCAATCTCAAACAATCCCCAGCAACCACTTTTTTTGACTTTCAGAAAGCCTTTGATTCAGTTTGACACAACGGCCTCAGGTTTAAAACGTACACTATTTGTTTACCACCCCAGCCAGTCTAATTAATATTGTTATCACCGACCATTCATCTGAGGTCAAAGTTCACGAATCAGAGTCCAACCCTTTCAACTTAACTACTGGAGTACCCCACGAATCAGTACATAGCCCAGTCCTCTACAACATCTACGTCAATGATATGACCTTTCTCCCTCAGCTACATGTTTATACCACAATATGCTGACGATACAGCCACATCGAACACCTCCAATAACTCACACGTTGCCACAGCCAGAGTCCAAACGACGCTCAACACTGCATCACTTTGGTGTAACAAATGGAGTATTGCCCTGAATCCTACTGAAACAAAAGCTATTGTATTCTGTCGAAAAAGTAAACAAAGTCAGGAAAAAATTTAAGGACATTAAACTATGTCTCAACAATACTAACATCAACTTTACCAATACCGTTAAATATTTAGATCTAACATTTTCGCAGAACATATCGTGGAAGAAATACTTTTATAACATTATCAATAAAACTAGTACTGGAATCAACTTCCTGAAACGCATCAGTGCACCAAACAAATGCTGCTGCTTATAACATGATTGATCATTTTGATTCAAGACTATAGAATCTCCAGAACTAAGTTATCAAAATCGCATTTAGACTACCAAGTTACAATCCACAGATCTATCGTTACTCAGTAACCGAACTGTACAGGACTGCTTCATTAAACTTTTATCCAGGACATATTGAGAGTCAAATAACATGTTTAACTAAAATCCATTCTCCTGGGCTAAATATATCTTCCTTTTCAATATGATAAACAACCCTACCTAAAGGAATATAACCACACAACCATTATTGTATGCTAATAATCATTCTGTTTTCAGCTTTGGGCACCGGGCAGGTAGAATATTTGGCACCTGCCCAGTGAAAGTGTCTTTGGGGCACTCTGATTTCCCCCACAACCAATTTCTTTGCCATTGTACTTATAGATCCCTGGCACTGTAACCATGTAAGGACATCTTTTTCTTTCTACTCTGTTACTCAGTCACTATTATTATTATTTCACTTATTTTTATTTTCATACATCCTTTCTCTCTCTTTTTCTCTGTACATCCTACTTGCTTTCTGTATCTTTTTCTTTTGTATTCTGAATTTCGTCCCACACATCAATAGACTCGCTCAAACCTACATCTCTTTGCTCAACCTTCGACCGAAGAGTTAGCTTCCCGTTAATCAATCTGGCTCTTCCACGGCTTCCAACATGGCTTCTCTCGACGCGCACAGCTCATACTTCACTTTCCAAGCGACGAACTGCTAAGCTGAGACCTAATCCTACGTCGTTGACACTCAACCTTAACATCACGGGCGGGGCTGAAGAGAAACAAATATTTTTGAGTGCACCTAGATGCCTCACAAGCTCCTTTTGGGTTTGGGAGATAATAAACCAAAACGACTGCCAAATAGGGCATAGTGATTGCTGAATAGATAGGTAGAAAGAACAGTGAGGAGACTCGTCCCGCTATCACACTTTGTATATAACTCTATCAAAGTTTGGTTGACATAGAGAAAGTCTTATTACTTCCTATTCCCTTATAACTGGGTTTGAATAAACAATTTCTGAAGGCCTCAGATAAAGGTGGCGACCGTTCAAGTAGGAATGTGGATAATCCCCAGCTCTTTCAGAAGGCAAACTTTAAGAAGGGATTTCTGTTGTGCTGCAGAGTAGTAAAGTAATTTCTGATAAACGATTCAAAAAGACAGTGAGAAAAGATTAAAAAGAAGCAGGGATTGCCTTTAAGGATGTTATTGAATAATTGTAAAGAAACAACAAGGGCCCAGATTTTGAAAATATTCATAATAAGACGCTCGATAACTTTAAAGACAGTATTATGGCCTTTACAGCTAGTTTCTTACACTCACGTATTCTGGCCAAAAAGTTGTAAATAATAATAAAGTTTTTGTTACAGATGTGTTTTACCAATTTTTAACACATTTTTCATTATTTTTTACCTGTTGCAGTCTTTTCTACCGTATGTTTTAATTACTGTAACAATGTGCTGACAGAGGCTCTGACGTAAGGCTGAGGTGTCATAAATAGTTAATTCCAAAGAATTCTCCTGTAACTTTCCAATCACAATAAAATACCAGCTATTGAAGGTAAATTGAAATTAACAAAATGACTTACACTCTCTTTACCCATACTTAGAGACAAGCACCCCAGCAGCTTTCAGATTACTAAATGTTCTTATATTCTATTCCTATTAATGGGATACACACGGCCACTATAAATCTAAACAAAGGGAATTACAATTTTTATAGATTTTACATCAGTTAAGAAATTCGTGTCTTACCTTCATATCTGTTGTAAAGCTTTGCCTTACAAGTTGATGCAAAATACCAGACAAATTTACAATGTGCACACATTTTTTTTTTGACATGGCCTGGCGGGTAAGGCGATCGACTTGCACTTAAGAGTCATCAGTTTGAACTGTCGTCACCAAATATGCTCGTCCGGTGTGGCTGCCAACTCAACCAGCCACTTTTATCTAAAAAGTCATGACTTACAAAATTACTGACCGATCCCAAACTAGTTCGGATTATGGTTACCTCGAAAAAGAAGGTGGTGTCTTTATTTGTTGATCTGTAATCCTGATGGATTATAGTTCAATACTTAACTCCAAAGCTTGCTTTAAAAATTACACCTACCTTGTTTCAACCTACTTCTCATATTCTCGTCTATTATGGTGTCTATAATTTGATCATATACTAACTTATTCATTGTTTCAGAAGCCATGTCAAAATGAGATAATTGGACAAACCTCTCCACATCTTTTGGAAGTTCATCCAAGGTGTCTTCTTCCTCTGTACCATATTTTGGAACTTTGCTCTGGATATTTCTTTACTGCGTGACTTTTCAACTCTGTTAAACAAAGTGACAACCACAATATCTGTCACAGTTCTCATCTGAAAGATTACTTAATGCTGTCAAAAAGGGATACTTTATATTACTAGAAAGATAGAGTTTTTTGTTCAATATTCTACTCCATTTACCCTGGATATGGTTTGACCAGTACTTGGTATGACTCGTTAAAATCTCTTGGTTTCACAATTGGTCAACGTTGTGGTGATCAACTAAATTCCATAGTTAAACATCTCAGTATTATGACTGAAGTAGTCAAAAAAGATTCTCAGTAACAAATGGCACAGCAATAATTATTTACAATAATAATTGTAAATAAGATAAGTCTCCTATTCCATATTATGGAATATGTAATAGTAATAGATGGTATATTTCATTGGAACTATTGAGTTTTACAGATGTTTCATTCTGTCACTAATGTCTTTTCATCCTAGTGATTTTTTCTCCGACAATTTCAAATACTTCATGAGGAAGGGAGCCCAAAACTGTACACATTACTCTAAAGAAGGCCTTACAAGTGATCTATACAGTGAAACAATAGTATCACTTGCCTTGTATTTAATATTTTTATAGGTGCTACTCAAAATAATGTTAGCCCTCTTGCTAAACACTGTTTAGATGAGTTAAGTGGTTTTAAGGATCTAAATCTCCCATCCTAGAGTTTCACACAGAAAGAATGAAGGAATTGAAAATATTGTTTATTTCTGTTATTTTATTAGTGACAAGAAACGAGCATCCACTTGTAATTCCTAAAAATGTTTATTTCTTTCTTCGCCAAGAACAAAATGCCACATATAGCAGAATTATCTCAAGACTATGAAAGACTAATACTGACCATCGATTAGCCTTTGACTATTGGTAAGTATAAATTTTATTTTGGGTTTTCTGGGGTATTATTGCAGTAAATATACAACACTCGAAGGTGAAGTATGTTATGCAGCAGTGACCCAGTCTGGGGTATGACATTTTTTAAAACGTATTTCATAAGCTGGTAAGATAAGAACAAAGGCGAATGTCAGTTTTAAAAGTACAAATTCCAAAACATACCATCCGCTGACACTATAGCTACTTCTCAATATCCACTTCTCAATAAGCACTTTATCCCGACAATTTCATCACTTTTTATCAACAAAGCGTTTGTCATGGTTTCTCTCAACAGGAATGTCATGATTATTCACTATTTACATTGTAATTTTGAACATAGTTGACATTTCTACAGTTATATTTTCATTTATGTTTATACATTACTTGATCACAAAATAAAAACTTACAAATGTGTATGAATTCTCCAGTTAATGTTTCTACTACACAGGTCAACCAGACCCCTTCTCTTCCACCTCTACTATGTAGTGCTTGTAAACAGCCAAAAGAGGGATAACTTTCAGCCAGAGATGTCCGTGATATGGTCTGTTGCGAGATGAAGACATGTGTGCAGAACAAGTTTTTCTTTAGGGTTCTGAAGCGACTTTTGCAGATGATCCAGTAATGACTGGCGAGAATTTTAATTAGCTCTTTCCTTTAGTAGGTCAGCCTGAACAGATCATTTTGAACAGCCACCTCCAGACCCTTTTCTTCTGTTGGTTACTCAAGTGTGTCAGATTTGGGGAGTCTCTTTTATTCCTTTTCTCTCTTCTCCATCTTTGTTAACAGAAAAGATGATCAGTGACTGCTTGGTTTTTCTTCTTTTACTGATAATGATGTTCATGCTGGGTGAAGTACACTTCTTATTGGTTCATTATAGAAATATTTCTTTTAGAGTATGGAAAGCTGTATCATGATTGGATAGCTCGTTTCAATGCTATTTCTTGTAGATGATAAATTTAACAAAGTTCAAAGAATGGATGTATTTAACTTCATTTATTTGTATATCATATGGCACTAACACTGACTTACTCTTCCTCTGACTAAAACTGATTACGCGTAGTGCTAATACATAAAAAATAAATGTAAAAACGAAATGACAGATACTTAATAAAATCAAAGGCTTCATTTGATTCTTTCTCTCGTACTGATACTGTTGTTTCGTTTGCGATATCACTCCACATAACCTATAAATGTAGTTTGTGTTAATGTAAAGTTTCCAGTGGTAAGTTATTGCTTGAAAATACAGATGAAAGTTGTATCATTTTCTGTGTAACTTTTTCAAACATTTGTAATGCCTGATATCCTTGGTGGTGTAATAAAAATATGTTGTTCATATCAGTGTTTGTAAATTCTGCTATATCTGTTGCTTGGTGGAATATAGTAATAATAAGTTATTAACTATATAGTCATGAAAATATGTATCAATATACAAAAAGTTAAAAGGTACATGACCTTTGACCTGCAAAACACGTTTATGACAGTGAAAGCTAGTCTATTGAAAACAAAAGTGTTAAAGTTCGAAATAAGAGTGTTAACAATAATATTCAGTAGGAAATGAAACCTGGTATCACAGAGACCTGTGTGAGACGACATCATTCTATTGAATAGATAGCATTGAATAAATCGGTATTTCCAGTAATTTTAGGTTGGAAGCTACTCAAAGCAATTCAGCAGATAGCCCGATGTAGCTTTGCTAAAAGAAAACACATACACACTCAAAACAATATCCTTTACCTCTTCTCTCAACACAAAGTACATATTTACAGAAGTTTAATCTGTTTCTCAAAATAATTTTGGAATTTACCTTTTTCCCTATAAAATAAAAAATATTTTATTCCTTAAAATAAACTACAACTAGAAATGTGCTAGAAATTCATATTTAATTAATTTCTTTTTTACTTTCTACACTGTAAAAACTAATTACTTTTATTGATATAAAGTATTTTAGACAATATTTCTTAAGTTTGAGGGTTAATGCATTTACATCATTTAATGTATCATTCCATTCATTGAAAAATTAGTAAAAACATAGTATTCAATAACAATATTCTTCAATTGTTTTATTTACTTAGAAAACTGGAAGCTTAACAAAATGGTATCTCATAGCTGTATTTTCATTTTTATGGAATATACCAGGTACCAAAAGATTAAAACAGTGATCACAGCTACCAGCTCATTTTGGACCCAGAGATTTTGATACGTTTCCTGTGAAATCATTGAAGAAATAATTTGTTAATAAAAAGAATATGTTTCAGAACTTGCTGTGTTAGTGGAGTGTTAACTAAGCTATTATGGTTAACACATGCTGTTAGAATTTATTAGAAAACACTTGACTACTTGCCCTAAGAAACATTGGTGATATTTCTTGCCTTACAAGAAGACAAACAGTTGAAATAAGATAAGGCAGTTTCTAACATCATCTATTCAACCAAGTCAATCAAGAATGATCCTAACTATAATCAGTGATGTCGAGCAAACTCACTTGTAGAGAAATATATATGCAAAAACGGCTTCTATGTAAAATATTTTCTCAACCCAAACTAGCCGTTTTTGCATATATATGATCCTAACTATAACTATGAAGTGAGGGTATTAAAGGTTTTCATATGTAAATGTCAGTGTGCTTCACTTGAAATACTATTGATTGGTTCATCAGAACTGGACAATACTAGATTATAATCAGTTAGTAATATTTTCTTTTTTTATCAATTAGTTGAAATTCAAACTTTGTGAAGTACATGTATTTGTTTTAAATTTTTCTCTCTGTACAGGATAAATACACAGAATAAAGTATGCAAGTTTATGCCCAAATAACTTGTTAAAATTATTAGCTTTTATCTTGTATAATTTTCAAATGATAAGCTCATCCCTGTTTTATTTCACATATCATACATTTTGAGAACTGTTTTACACCTTCAGTTATTGAGAAAATCCTCAGTTTGATGGCTCAACCAAGGGGAATACACATTTTAAGTGTCTTCATAAGTATCTGGCTTAACTGAGACAAGGCTGAGAAATAAAAATGTAACAAATATAAAACCTAACCCCACCCAGAAAAAATAGTGTAATCAAATACTTGGTTGTTTGACACTTAATGACCAATGTTCAGTTATTTTGATTAAATAATGACACAGATATTTGTTTCCATTAGATGGAATTGTTTGTTATTTTGAAAAGCTGTATATGTTAATAATATTAAACAGTAACAGTTGAAAATAAGTAGCCTAACGTTTGAAACCTGATAATGCAACACAAAATTACAATAAGCTTTTAGCATTCTGTCATCAAATCAGGTGATGGAAGTATGTCCTCAGTTTATTTATTACTTGATAACATTATGTTTCACTTATTGGACAGTTGATGGTAACAACTGATTACATTATGTTCTACTTACCAGATGGTTGATTTTAACAGCAAACAAAGGTTTGAGGTGTTTTCTCCAATAATCTGTACCTAACATGAAGTAAACAAACCACCAATTAATTTTTCAAACAACTAAAACGTTTTCTTAGAGATTAAGAAAAACTTCACTATTTTCAGATGAGAGATAGACAGAGACCTTGCTTCCCAGTAAGTTGCTTTACCTGATTATCAGCTGGAAGGTCAAAAACTTCAGTTTACTGATACAGAAGTTGATATTTAATCCCTTTCTGTAATATGCAAACTTGTTTTTATACAATGATTGATTTCACTGAAATTGTGTCTAGTCTCCAATTCTGAAGAGAATAATGCAACTGATTCTTTGTTGCCGCAAATTGACACTAGAGATCATTCGTTTTAAATTAAAATTATTATTTTATTATACATACAAATTATTAGTTAACATAATATTAACACTAAACACAAATATGTACTTCTATTAATAACCATTCTTAAACTGTACAAAAACACTATCTTTCTTAAGGCAGAGAACCCTTCTTAATCGTAAATACGAAGAGCATGTTCACCACTCAGAACTTTCTTGGTATCCCAATTCTAGCTACACTGAATACATACAGTGGTACTAGTTCTGTTACAAATAGTGGCACTCAATACATACAGTGGTACTAATTCTGTAATCACATACTAGTAGTCTTTATCTGTGTTTCAATTATTGGGCTTTATTTAATCACGTACACTCTGCTCAGATCTCTAAGTTTTTTTTATATTGTTTATTAATTTTACGTGAGGTTTCCATTGATGTCTGGGGTTGTTTATTGTTTGTTTAGGTATTATATGAGACAGTTATTGTTTGGCAGTAAGCGTCTAATTACGACGGTTGTTGTACTTCAGTGAAAACACTTTTCAGTAATTATTGATCTATAATTTTTTACATAGTGGGTCCTGTTCGCTTCTTTTGTAACTATATTTTCGTTGATGTATTCCATGCCAGGCCCGTAATAACAGTATATCCCTGCATTTTTAGTCTATCATTTTTTAAAATCATATTGTTTCTATTAACTGTATAATATCAGCTATTGAAATTGTTGTAACGTCTTCGTTGACATGCCTGTTGGAAGCTAGCACACTTTGGATATTGATATACAATGTAAGGAATCATTGCATGAATTAGACACTTATTTTTGACAACATATGGTATTATCGGTTTTATATGGTTCTGAATGGTTTAATGTATTTCGTCTTGGTTCGTGTCAGATTCCTGTATTGAGCTATGAAGCCTACAAATATTGTTTCTATTGTATCTACAATAATATTTTCATTTCATTTTTTGTTTATTATCTGTGTGTTTCGTATTGTATTGTGTGGTTTTGGTTGTACTTTATAAGGCCTTAATGTGTATGTGAATGTGATTCTCGTGTTTCCGCTAGTTTTTAGGTGTTAGATATTTGAATGTTTTAAGTTTCGTAGTTCTAACGTTTGTATTTGTGGATTTTGTTTGCTTTTTCGTTATTGTTGTGTATTTTACTACATCTCGCGTTACACGGTATTCTGACACGATTGTCTTTTAATTTAGCCTGTTCATAATGTATTTGTATGTTGTACACCCGTCATACTTAGCTGTATGTTCTTTTCCATATTTACAACATTTCGGGTTTGACTTATCCTGTCTTCAGTTTGCCATATGGCGTTCATCCTCGAAGCCAACATATCTTCGTGTGGTTTTACATGTCTAAAGCGTTGGCAGTGAAAGCATAGTATTGGCATGACTGCTGGGGTTTTTGTTTCTTATACTATGAATATTTGGTACCGTTGGTAGGTTATTATGTTATGGCTGAAACTATCTGATCCACTTTTAAGTGTGGGACGTTTATTTTAGTCAAGGCACTCTTGGTCTGGTCCACATCTATTATGTAGTGCACGCCTAGAATAACTATCGCTTTGGCTTGTGGTTGTTACCGGTAGATGTAAACGCGTCCCCAGACCAGTCCTGTTTAAATCTAGATTTTCTTTTCTCTTAATTAACCCATTTTGATAATCATTTGATATTGATATTATTGACATTTGGTTTACAGGCTTTCACTTCAGCAGCTAGCTGACATTCTCTGTACGTTCCTGGTATGCCCTCTTGTTCTGCTTTACTAGGATGAAGTATACTAAAAGAGTTCGAAGGGAGAGTAAGCCTGTATGTAAGGGTACTGACTTAACAATTTGGTGTGCTCTTGAAGAGAAGTAAGATTTTTACACTTACTCTAGCCAGTCAACGAACCAAGTATCTTCTCATCCTCTGACAAACCAGTTAAAGTTTCGCATCAGTATTTACATCTAGAAAACCAGGAGAGTCAGGTCGAACGTAGAACTCTTCCTCTATTCTGTACTTGTGTTGTAAGATGTTTTATACTTTGATTTTATAATCTGTTTTGGATGTTTCGGATTGCCTCTTTTAGGTCCAGGATCGCTTATGTTACCGGGATATGTCTCTTTATGAGCTTATATTTACAGTATGGTTGTGTTTTGTGGTGTTATAACGAGTTGTTGTATTACCTGAGGTAGTAATTGTGTAAGGTGATCAATGGTTATTTTGATTATTAGTGTGATACTGTTTTATTCATTTCTGTATTGTGTCAGAAATTCATAGACGTTTTCTTCTGCTTATGTTAATATAATCCTGTGTTTATGTGTTGTTCGTTCTTCTTTTGTTTAGGTGTTTTGTGAAGTTGAGTGAGTGTTTTTGTTTCTTGTGTGTAAGAATGTGTTCTAAGTTGTTGTTTCGTGATGGTTTCTTTATATGTTGGTGTGGGAAACAGAGACGTTCTTTGTGTTTTGTCAGTTTCCTGATTTTTTGTAGGTTATTCTTTTGTGTTTGTGTTATTCAGTGTGTTTATGATGTATGTTTTATGTTCTTGTATTTTTGGCATTCCATACCTTACCGTGTGTTGCTGTTGACTGTTACAGCAGTGTGGTTGTGTGTTAACTCTGGACACTTTATTTCTATGTTCTCCCCCACACCCTCCATAGCGTGGTAGAGCTTTGCATGCGGCTGTTACATGGTATCGTCAGCAGTCTTGGAATTAATTTTGACTGACAAGTGTATTATAATAGTACCAGGTGAAGGCGTCCTGGTTTTCATCCTTTAATAGATTCTGAGGTCAGAGGCCTATTTACCTTTGACGATGACGCTATCCTTAGCTGTCTTTTTGTTGCTGCAATATGACCTCTGGTTTACACTTTGTTACTTCTATCGCTAATTGTGGTTCACGGTACATGACTGGAACGCCTCAGACAACGATAGAGTACTGTGAAATATGTTTTTGTGTTGTTTGACTGTGTGATCGTGTGTGGTATGAGTTGATGTTTTTTTATTACTCGGTTGTTACCTGAATAAAATCGTTGTTATCGTGTTCACTTCATGGCGTTGTGTGAATGTTGTTGTTTAACTTCGTTTGGTTATTTTTGTTTTATTTGTTGTATTCATATGTTTTCATATTCTTCTTTATTGCTTAAAACTTAATAAAACGTTCGTACAAATAGCACCTTAAACATTACACATTTAGTTCAAACAACACTTTAAACTTTTACTATTGACTGCTAAGGCTGTAAGTATATAAAACTGCACAAAATAGATCGGATGAATAAGTAAAATAATAATATACATAATATTTAATTTTATTACACATATTCGTAAAACAATTACTTTAAAAGACCCAAGACCTTATTTAAAGCGCTGTCACATGTATGTCTTTTATTTTAAAAGGCTGCTTTTCTACTAGCAAAGTTTTATAAGAGCTTTGTGGAAGTTGTGTTTTAAATCATATATTTGTACATTTTTATGCATAATTTAGTAAGTTAGAAAATTTAGTTAGACAGAAACTATAAATGTTCATTATATTCTCAAGCAAGTCTCCATAACATCATTCATTTGCAATTTAACATTTTACATTTCGAACTAACGCGATCAAGTGGTCAATAGTTATAGTAAATCATCATGAACGATGTCACTTAGCTATAAACAATATTCAGTGTTCTATTTGGTCTGGAACTGAATATTTTATCAAATGTTCAGGTCCACGACAGCGAATTAATTTTACGTTAATACGCAGATACAGTTCACTTGACAGGAGTGCTTATAATATATTGATTGTACTTGTAGCTGGACAACAGTATTATGTTGTCTCTTCGCATCTTGCGAGAGCTACATTTTATGCTCATTAGGAGAATTTCTGGAAAGTTCAATTAGCAACAATATTGACAACCATTAGCATTTTACACACATCGTTTACTGTTGATTCTTTTGTTCAAGAATCTTCTAAAATTTAGAGAACAGACGCATTTTGCGCAATACACGTTTAGCAATACATGGTACATGCATTAAACTGAAACCAACGTATATATTAAACTAAATGGATAACAGTAAATCCATTACAAAACAAATAAAAAATAATAATGCCACAGCTACAGTGGTATATCTGATACATCCAGTACTAACGAGGTCTTTCACTCAGTGCCATGGCTCGTCAGGTCTAGAAGCTATATTCTCACCCAGTCATTTGAATAACAACCGTTACACAGTAGATCGCAGGACAATAGACTCTGCCATCTTCACTGGACCAAAATTTCGTTAAAATGTTTGAATATTATTATATTAAGTAAACACAAACTTTATAAAATATTATAATTATTTTCGTCTTTAAAACGGAAAATAAATTAATTAGATTATTAAAAGTTACTTAACCTTTGTTTTCGAAATTCTATATCATATTAATTTCAACAAAACATATAGTTTTATATAAATATATGAAAAACTACATATATTAAATTAAAACAAGACTACATTGTTGATCAACAGACAATGTATATAAAACGGTGTACATGTCTCCTAACAAACTATTCTGATTTTTTTTTCGTTGTCTTCTCGAATTTATCAAAACAAAACATTACAGAACTACCCGAATGTTATTTGTTAAGCTTCGCATATATGTATGTATATATATATATATACATTAATTCCAGCTGACGGGTGATACAATTAGTCTCATAACTTAATAATTTATCATACCATTTAAGTTGAAGTCAGGAGTTAATTCCTGCTTGATGTGTTCATGGAACTAAAAGAATTCTTCTTGACTACCAGAAACCTCCTTGAAATAAAAATGTATCTCAGAACGGCCGGCAACGGTCAGTTGCAAACTCTCTACTTGTTAACCTGAAAATGACCTTGGAAGGTCGAAACGTTGTTTTTTGCTGTATTAATAATAAAAGTGTTAACGCCCATACCCGTACGTTTTGAGAAACACAACTAAAAGAATGTTTAGTGGAAGCTGTACGGCTTCATTAAAATTTTAAATTTTGTAAATAGGAAATGTTGTTTGTAATTACTTGTTGTAATTTTAAAGTGTTAGAATGCAGTGACTAATGTCAGTCGATAGCACTTTCAAACACACTTTTCTGGTCGTTTCATACTATCCAACACTGCTCAGCAGTGATGACAGACACTGATACATCAAAACAATTTTCATTTATGGAAACCTGCACCTTGTTCAGGGATCTTTTATTTTTTCGTTGAGTGGTGCATCAGTGTTACAACTGTTCATACTAAAACAGGTTCATTAAAGAACACTCCCACGAATCACTTGATTTGTTTTGAATTTCGCGCAAAGCTACTCGAGGGCTATCTGCGCTAGCCGTCACTAATTTAGCAGTATAAGACTAGAGGGAAGGCAGCTAGTCATCACCACCCACCGCCAACTCTTAGGCTACCCTTTTACTAACGAATAGTGGGATTGACTGTCGTAGTATAACGCCTCCACGGCTGAAAGGGCGAGCATGTTTGGTGAGACTCACTTGTTCAGTTGTAATGTGAGGTTGTACTCATTGTATGTAAGGAGTGTGTTATACGTATAACGCTTGATCTGTGTTATGGTTTCACTACCATATGTCTGCTGTTACGATAATTTTGATGAAAGGAACATTGTACAACCAGTGTGGTTTGTGAAAACTTACATAGTGAACAAATGATGATTGGAAATGTATGTTACAAAATAATTACATTTAGTGTAATTGTTATTTCTAACTGTCGTGTATCAAATAATATAGATCTTTTAAAGATGTTAAGACATGTTTTGATTGAGGTTTTGTAGAAATCTTATAGATTTTGTTAAGATTCAGTTGAGCCTTTTTCAATTCAATTTTGAGTTTATTTTGGTGAGTTTTGGCATTTAATAATGACATTTATTTATCATTTATCTTACAGCGGTATGTCTGCGGACCTAAACGTTTAAAAACCGGGTTTCGATACCCATGATTGGCACAGCATAGATAGTCTCTTGTGTAACTTTGTGCTTAATTCTAAACAAACTAAATTAGCTTACAAGTGTTATGAATTATTATTTAAAAAGAGTTTCCTTCCAAGTTACTTGAAATTTAAATTTAGTGGTTAATTAACTGTTAATATGTATGAAATTTATATTTGTTAACAAGATTGATACACACAATGTACTCTTTTAACACAAATATATTTTAGTATACAAACATAAAAATAATACAATTTATAATAACAATTATTACTAATAATTATTACAAATGATGGCTAAAAAAGAGCAGTTTTACAAACAGTATTGAGTTTTATATCCGGTCTGGAACCGAATATTTTATCGACGATACACGACGAGCAAATTAATTCTAAGTAAATATTGTTACACATCTTGCTTAAGTTAGCTAGTTTGGTTGGCGTCTATACTAATGACGCCTTTCTTAGATAGCTTCAAATCATACGAGTTAACTTCTTTCGGCGAGGGAGATATTTATTGTCCTCGGAGAAATAATAACGTCCGAAGTAATTCACTGAAGTTGAACGATTGATAATTTTCGAAATCTATAATGTTTCTGGTCAAATTCTGTAGTTTTCCAATTAAATATAGACGTTAATCACAGTTATGGCTTTCTACACCTGTAGCACACTGACTGTAGCTGTCCAATAATAATATTGTATCTGGGCTCTTGGTTGGCTGTTTTTTTATACAAATCACGCGAGTTTTCCGAAAGTCCACTTGACAACAATGATCCACCTGTTAACTGTGACGAATATACGTCACACACAAAAGGATTGGTTTGGTTTGTTTTGAATTTCGTGCAAAGCTACACGACGGGTATCTGCGCTAGCCGTCCCTAATGTAGCAGTGTAAAACTAGAGGGAAGGCAGCTAGTCATCACTACCCACCGCCAACTCTTGGGCTACCCTTTTACCAACGAATAGTGGGATTGACCGTCACATTATAACGCCCCCACGGCTGAAAGGGCGAGCATGTTTGGTGTGACAAGAATTCGAACTCGCGACCCTCGGATTACGAGTCGACTTCCCTTACCACCTGGCCATGCCGGGCCCCTACAAAAACATGCTTAGGCATTAAAATAAATGCACAACGGTAAAGCCGTTACATATTCCTTTCACATTCCTTTAAAGCAAACATTATTCTACTTAAAAAATGCAAATTATTTTCATTCCACAGAAGACGTGGCATTTAGTATGTCAGGTTGCATATTGGAAAGTCCAATGTCCGAGAACACACAATGTTGTCATACAATATTTATACTTTCAGCAGTGAATATTTTACAAAAGCAGTAGTTCAGTGTCGGTACATTCCGTTAAAGGTATGCAGTGGGTGCTGCTGAATGATTCACTCTCCCACCCACATCTAATCACCAGTTGTAAATTAGGAACGGTTGCTTCCGAACCTGGAGATTTCTAGCATAGTCCTTTAACTAATGTATTGCTTGAAGTGTCGAACAGGTTTAAAATATCAAACTTCAAATATTTTAAAATATTTTTTTAGAAAAGAAAAGAGTTAATGAAAGCTGTTGGGACAAAATAATTAATATACGTATCTTTATCTTATGCATTTATTGAAAGACACAAAATTGTATTAGCATGTGAAAACGTGTATCAAAATACTTCAGAAACAAATCTCACTTTAATAGTTTCGTTTTAAGTTTACTTATTGGTTAAGTGTTATTTTATTACATGTAACAGGTTTTACGGTAACGAAGATTATTATTTAAAACAGATACAACGTTTTGGTCATTAGTGTGATCATACAATATACACATCGGGTTGGGCCCAACATGGCCAGGTGGTTAAGACGCTTGACTCGTAATCTGAAAATCGCGAGTTTGAATGCCCGTCGCACCAAACATGCTCGCCCTTTCAGCAGTGGGGGTGTTATAATACGACGGTCAATTCCACTATTCGTTGGTAAAAGAGAAGCCCAAGAGTTGGCGGTGGATGATGATGACTAACTGATTATCCTCTAGTCTTTCACTGCTAAATTAGGGACGGCTAGCGCATACAATTCTTGTGTAGCTTTGCGCGTAATAAAAACAAACACATTGGGTATCGTAGAATTACTACCAGCAGGGGCGTAGATCCTGGGGATGGGGATACATCCTCCCTTCATTTTAGGTGGGGACGGTGCATACAATCATCCCTCCCTACAGCTTGGTCAGTTGAATTGCTTTATTGTATCACAGGCTCATAAATTTATTTGTTCTTGTGATTTTTGTGTTCGTACCAATCGAATTACATAATTAAACTTAGATGTAGGCTTTTTCAGTAGCCTAAATGTACATCTTTAATATAGGCCTGCTTCTAAGCTTTTCGATCTCAGCGATAGTTCGTAAGTATCAGTCAGTAAGCCTAAGTATACATGCAAGGCTTGCAAGCACTATCACATAATCTACCTACGTCTTGTACGTAGTGCAAGATTAAGTAAAATTTTCATCACAACAAATTGAACAGAGCATGAAATTCGAAAATATACTGCCAAGCGTAAACTCCTGTGATCTAGATCTGGCAGGCCATTTGTAGCTGCATCAATCTTATGTGTATATTGTGCAATTTTCTTACGCCATTTGTTCTTATGCATGTCTAGTCGGTTTAATTGTCGAACGCCTTACTCTTCTTAGCTGCCGAAGTCGCTGACCATAGTGTACGTTTAGTGTACAGTTAACGACAGGTTCGGGCCGCTCGGATCCAGACGCGCCATACATCACCTCCCCCCCTACGCTCCCTTTAGTCTTAGCATCGATTTTACAACAGAGCTAATTAGACCTGTGTTTGTGGCCCTCATTAATCCATGAAATTTCAGATTATCACTGCCCTCTAATAAAGTGCTGGTGCTTTATGGTAAAAGAACAATATATTCACTTGTTATAGAGAGCAAAAATATTGTATTTTCTTCTATAATTAGAACACAAAAGGAGCGATTTCAACGGCCTGAAACCTCTACTCGAATTGTATTGCTAGTTTTTGTTTAGTTGTTTTTATTTAATAGACGTGCTTATAGACATTATATCACAACGTGTTTGCCTTTTGATGAGCTTTAACAGGAATATAATATATTTGTGATTGTTTAAGTATTTTTCGAGAAACTTGCAATTACTTGTGTTATAACTAGCACACATTATTGTCCAGCGATGCCCAGGCGGTCAGTCGGCTCGGTAGTCACTGTGAGGTTCGCGCGTTCGACTTAAATACATTGTACAGTTCAGTCCTACTTCCATTCTGTTCTATCTTCGTTCGTTGTACGTTAGAGTTTTTCAATAAAGACTGTATTTCAGCATGTTGAGTCATCTGGGAAACAGATTCCAATTATGACAAGCAAGCGTCTGAAACTTTCCGATATTAGACAGTTCTGCAAGCCAGTTACTAGTACTACAAGTGACGATGCAGATGCAGGTAATCCAACAACCTCAAGCAAAGGAATAGAAACTTGCCATACAGAGGAAATACCATGTTCATCAGAGGACGAGTCTGAAAATACTTGTGCAACTATTGCACATCATGAACCACCAGATAGTTGTGAAACAAGTTTGTGCGGTAATTAAAAATTAGACACTCCACAGATACAATGTGGAAAGCCATATCATCCAGACGCACAACTAATACCACGACAGAAAGCAAAATATCAACTTCCAGGGCACGTGGTCTGATGAGTTCCCATGGCTGCACTTCGACAATCAGACCCAAAATGTCATATGCTTTCTTTGTGCCAAGGCAGAAAATAGAGCCTTTTTACAAGGAAATTGGAGAAGCCAGTGGAGTATACCTTCATATCCACCGGTTTTTGCAACTGGAAAAAGGCAAAACAGAAATTCAAAGAACACCAATCCTCCTCTCAGGACAGATTCGCTATATCTCCAGAAGGTCACTTGATGTAACTCTAGTGACACAGATAGCCATTTGTGTAGCTATGTATATAACGACTATGCAACAACTTTCTTTCACAAAATGAACATTTATCTTAGTTAAGGCCCATTTCATTATATCATAAAAAACAAACTTTATTTACCTAACTTATAAAATCTGGTGTTTTCAACTAAAAGGTCACCAAATTATTATTAACTACTATTGAAGTTTGTATAAAAGTTGAATTGCACATGAACACTCTTTCAGTTCATTTAGGCTTAGATAAGATATAATTAAAACTGTTTCCATACAAAATAAAACTAGTGTTCATACACATAAGTGATGTTAAGTTTCAACAATAATACAAAGAACAATTTAATAAAGAAAACAAAATATGATGCATTATTCTGTGTTTTTTTGTTTTATGATGATGGCATATTTTCTCTAACTGATGGTATGTAGCAGGCAATCCATATATATAGATAAGTGGCACATGAAAATATCAGCAAGAAGCAGATATAAGCTAATAATCCACCTAATTAAGTTGTATTTAACTCCACGTTTAGAACAACCACACACCTCATACTTTAGGAATATTTAAAGTTCTCAACTCCAGAACTACAGATTATGAACACATTATTTTTGAAAAAGCCTCTCCATTTTTAATGGTTTCTAAACATTAAATAATACAAACTCCTCCATGTTTTCATTAATATAATGAATTCCAGATTTTCAGTGTTTTTACTTTATTTTACTTGAAATGGGTGGTAATGTTAAAGTAAGTAAGTTTTGAGACACATGCCTTTGTACTCGTGTAGTTCCAAATGGAGAAGACAAAACATCTGCAATTTACTTGTTCCATATCAATGTTTAACTTACAATATTTCAGTGGCCTACAAAATTTAAATTACTGCATTACATGTGAATATAATCTTTCATCAAAACTTTGTCTCTCATCAGTTTGGCTGGAATATATATCCATGCTTTTCTTTTATTTATTTAAATAGTTGCTGTTATATTTTTATTTTTATTTTATGCTGTTGTTCTTTATGTCTTCATTTTTACTTCAATTTTAAATTTTTAAACATTAATAAAAAGTAAGCTCTTTTTCATTTGTGTAAATCATTGAGTATTGTTCAATCTTGAATTGATTATTTTGTGGTAAACTTATGATATGCAATGAAGTAAAACCAATTACATCACATAGCTATGTATTGTACTGTCATAACTTGACAAAGAAACCAGGTTTTACATATGCTTATTAGCAAAAATACAATTACATGCCAAATGACCTGCCAATACACTTTGTTGAAATAAATTATTATAGATTATTTGAAGATGTATAAACAAGAATTATTTCTGGTTGAAATGTATAATCAATACGAGGAAGAAAGGAAGTTTCACAGCAAAAATAAAATAATGTCACTCTCAAACTGTATTTATGACTGTTGGCTTTAGATATTTGGAAATTATAAAATAAATTGTGTATTGCAGTGAATTTTACATTTTTTTAATACAATATTAACATTGGAACTAAGCAACAAACATATATAAAATGAACAGATTTGTGGCAATGATAATCCTCTCAGGGTAGGTGCTGCCAACCAGTATTACAGCCAAAGAGTAGGAGTAAATAGAATTTCAACTTTCTCATTATTTGAATGTCTCCCCATTTCTTTTTTTGTAAATGTTTAGGTTTTAAAATTTATAAAACAATTGAATTACAAACAAGATTATAAAATCTGGGGCAAAAATAAAATCAAAATTGATTAATAAATCTAATGGAATGTTCCTTTGGATAAAATTTCAGCAACTTCAAGATATTTATTTGCCTTGCTTTATAAACAAAAATGGTTCCACATTAATATTGCTCATAAACGTTATCATTGTTTGACAATACCCAGATTCTTAAAAGCTATATTTTTTACTTGAATACATAGTTCTATGCTTCATCTAAAATGTTTTCCAGCAACTATATAGTAAAGCTATAATAAAGATAAAAACAAGGCTTTATATAATATTCATACACATAGATGTATTGAAAGTATTGATGAACAATAGAACAATAAATCAATATTTGACCAGTGTGTTTATAGCAACAAATAATAGTGTAAAATATTAGGTATAGAAGTTTATCAAGTTCAAAATTTTATAAATGAACCCACAACTTTAAATAATAACATAGCTTTGCTACAATTACATATGGTCTGAAATTGTTACAATCTTTGCATTATCCCATCATTTTTGTTTGCTTTTATAAACTGACTCCATCTGTTTTCTCTGTAACTTAATTTTTTCTTAAATGTTTGAGTTTTATAAATTTTTATGTCTAATATTTTACCATCTTCAATATAGCTTGCTGAAAAATGATAAGCTATGTTACAGTGTTTACTACATTCAACTTTTTATACACACTTGTATTTGTTTGTCGTTACAAGGAATTGAGAACAAACCTTGTAAGGTTTCTTTTCTTTTTGCCACAAATGAATTTCTCCTACCATATTTTGAGCACTGTTTGTTCAAATTTGCTGTAAGTTCACAGTTCTTGCTGTAGATTATGGGATTAATTATTTTTGCAATGGAATTTTGGAACAATTTAGACATTATTTGTGTGGGCTTCCCAAATGTTTGTACATACTGATATCATGGTTATCAAGGGTCAGGAATCCAGTGATAGTACATGAAGTAGAAAGTTTGTATATTTTGTACATAAGGTATGTTACCACTGTAATGATAATGTTAGTGACAGTATTGGTTAAATTGTTTAATACTTATGTATCTTTTATATTATCAGAATTATTTAGTCACCAATTTACACTTCTTATTCAGGCATTGTATCTTACAGTAACAAATGGAAAGCCAGACATTAAAGAAAAACAATATGTTTGCAGTCTTCCAAGATTTCCAAGACAAATGTTTAGAAGTGATCTAGATAAATAATACACAGCCTCTGAACTGTTAAAGGTATGGTATAAATTATTATTATTTTGCTACGCTATTTTGTTTTACTCTAAACATATCATCCCAATGAAACGCAAGAAAAATAATATCAGTAAATATAAAAATTCACTGTTATGCATCGCTGTTCATCTGATGTGTAAGTTTTAACAATTCTGGTAACTACAGTTACCACAAATGTATCTGCATACCACACATGAGAGAATTGAGATGGATATGGTGTCTCTGGGTTTGAACACGCTTTTAATTTTAAATGCTGACTTAAATCCTAAATGTAGTGTAATTTGTGGGTAACATATCTCGATTATATCCATATTTAAGTTTGAAACTTTCTTTGCTCATGAAAAAAGCGATACAAATTAGCATATATATCGATATGTGTTATTTTTCTACAGATTTTATTTTACTTGTTAGCTGTATGTCTGCTGACTTACAATGCTACAAATCTATTCTCAATACTGCTGATATGGGTATTAAAACTTTAATTAAAATAAACTACAGGACAACGTTTTGACCTTCTTAGCTCATCTTCAGGTTAACTCTTTAACACTTTTTACTTCAAATTGGTTTATTGTAATACATTAATTGTAATAATCATGAACGCTACAAACCAGGTTTTGTTACCGTGGTGGGCAAAGCACAGATAACCCATTGTACTTAACTACAAATAAACAATCACAACTGTTTATGTGATCAGAGGTCAGTCATTACTCTGATTAAAAAATTTATTCTCACGAATGCTTTTACACAAGTTTGCAACTTTCAAAACTTATGTTTCTGCTTTCAACTATAATTTGTAAAGACCTAGCATAGACAGGTGGTAAAGGCACTCAATTCCTAATCCAAGGGTCACAGGTTCAAATCCCCCTCACATCAAACATGCTTGCCTTTTCACCTATGAGGGGTGTTATAATGTAAGGGTGAATCCCACTATTCGTTGATAAAAGAGTAGCCCAAGAGTTGGCGGTGGGTGGTGATAACTAGCTGCCTTTCCTCTAGTCTTACACTACTACATGAAGGACAGCTAGCGCAGATAGCCTTCATGTAGCTTTACGCGAAATTCAAACCAATACTTTGAAAATTAAATGAAAGGTTGAACAATCACTAGATTTCTATACATTTTATTTTGAAAAAAAAGATGATGTTTCGAGCTCACAAACTTCGTCAAATCATACAGTTTTCAACAAAGGCGCATGAGTATAATTCTAAGAACTACATTTACAGTGTTTGAATGTTGGCGATTGTTCAATCTTTCGTTTAATATATTTTGTTTGGCTTTAACTATTCTTTCATAATAGCGTCGTTTTGAATTGAATTTTAGAGTGCTGTTTTTAGAACAGTTGTTCTTTACCTGGGTTTGAGAAACATGCTGAAGTGCGGCTGTTGAACCGCGTCGAGATGCTTGTTGCGCAATCACCTGTCTAATTTTGAGTAAAAATTTCATATATTACAACATTTTGAATTGCCTAACTTTTTTAACTATATAATATTAATACATCAAACTTAAAATTTAAATATCAAAGTTTTCATCGAATTTAATGTATTTTCTCTTTATACATATATATAAATAAATATACTGGAAGAGGAAATTTTTTGGCAAGATAATTTGGCCTCTGAACAGTTCGGTCTCAAGGGAATTCGTCCTCAAGATAATTAGGTTTTGAGATAATTGAATATCAGGATATTTCTGCCTTAATTGATTTGACCATCAAAAATTTGCCTGATAAACCTCAGCAATTACAAAGAGAATTTGTCCACAAGACTTGTATTAAATTAGAAAGACAGATAAAATTTTACCATACTATATATATATATATATATAATGTAAATATATTGACTTTTTATTTAAGTTATAAAATAAAAAAAATATTTCATGAATAAAATATAATTGATTCGTGAAATATCGACTCCGACTCCTATAAAATTGTCTTGACTTCACGACTCTGAAGCACTGGCTTTTACTTCTATGAAGTCAACTTTCACCTCAATACTTTATTAAATACCACTTGTATATTTTTGAGGTCACGACATTTTTTTCACTGTTTTATAATTTTTTATTCAACAATTTTTTGCACCTCTAAAATTCGCTGTCCAGAGCAAGTGCCTCACCATCGTATACTAAATTCGAATTAGAGTCCATGTCAGAATAACGATGTGATTCATCCCTACTAATCAGCATTAAAATTCTATCCGAGACTTCTTGAGGGGTATAGCGCTGTGCCATACTACAGACACACAAGACACTTTTCACACAAAAAGCACTATTTTTGTCTACACAAGATCGAGTGAAGTTATTTATTTTACTATTGTCATTTATTATTCATTACTTATTTTATCTTCATGTCTGCAAGTTTCTGAAACGAAATTTGATACACTTCTGTTTTCTGTTCGCAATATGTCTGCAAAGAAGCATACATACAATGAAGCCTTTCTCAAGATGGGTTTCACAAGTATTGTTCAGAACTCTGTGGTCAAGCCGCAATGTGTCGTTTGCGGAAAGGTTTTGAGTCATGAAAGCATGAAGCCAAGCAATCTGAAGGTGCATTTTGAGTCTCTTCACAGCCAACTGGTGGACAAAAGCTTGGACTATTTCAAGCGAAAAGAAGCTTCTCCAAAGGCCAATGGCATGGACTTCACTGGTCACTTTGCTCGTCAGAACAAAGCAACATAGGAGGCTTCATACAGAATTGCTCGAAAAATTGTACAGATCAAGAAGCTTCATACCATTGGTGAAGATCTGATTAAGCCTTGCATTCTGGAAGCAACGAAGGCAATTCTTGGAGAACAGCAGGCACACCAGTTGAGGACAATTTCCCTGTCAAATGACACAATCAAATGTCGTATCTCGGACATGAGCGAGAATATTCTGCTGCAAGTTGTGACTGCTGTGACAAAGTGGCAGCGTTCAGGTGTAAAATTCAACTTCATCAGAAACGAGTTCAGGACAGTGACACAACGTTCTTCCCTCAGATGACAACTATCCTGGCTTCTATGCCAGAAGCTGAATGCAGTTTCCGTAAAGAGATCTTAGCTCATCTTCTGGCAGTGAGTGACGGTATCGAAAGTTACTTCCCAGGATTTGATGACTGTTGTACTGATGTGTGGATCTTCAGACCCTTTTCAGTGAAGGAGAGTACCATCAGTGATACTGATGTTGCTGCCAAGGTAGAATTTCTTCAAATTTGTGAGGATACTCGGATGAAAGTCGATTTTTCTGAACAAGAGCTTCCTGCATTTTGGGCAAAACTGAAAGACGACTATCCTCTTCTTTCAATGCATGCACTGAGTATGTTGATATAGTCCCCCTCGACCTATCACTGCAAAGCTGGATTCTCAGCAATGATGGATCTGAAAACAACGGCATGCAATAGACTTGTGATTTGACGCCGACATGAGGTGTTGTCTTTCGAGCACTGCTCCTCACCTTGATGTACTTATGGCTGCAAAACAATATCAACCCTCACAATGAGTGAATAAGTAGGTTTCGTATGATGTTCCATAATTCCATGGATTTTGCATTTGTTTAGCAATTGTAGCATTTCTCAAGGTCATTTATTTGTAACATTTTCAATAAATTAGAATCTTTATATGGTTTTGTTTTATTCTATTTTTACGCAAAGTTCACTATTACAAAACTTATTATAGGGGTCACGGTAATACCCTGGAGAGTCTCAGGGGGTAAGACGATGAAAAAGGTTAAGAACCACTGTTTTAGAAGTTGTAAATTGTAATATATTGTCACAAGTTCAGAGTAGAGCTATATATTGTTGTTTGTCACAAGTTAAGTGCAGAGCTATATGTTGTTGTTATTGCCATTAATACAGAAAAATACAACTGTCTCTCTTCAAACAACAATTATCTATCTGATATTGTAGGCACGTCACGTTACTAAGGGTAAAAACCTTAGAAACCAAAAAAATTAACTCTAATCGATCTAAAGTGCAAATGGTGTATTAAAAGTTTTATGAAGTAATCTCTTTTATGAAAATGTTTTCGCTTTTCAGAACATCTTCTAACAAGTTTTTTTATTAAAAGCAATCTGTGCTTGATGGTTGCCATACAATTTGGTGTTGTTATTATTTGTGATATTTCCAAAATTAACATGTTTGGGTAAGTTATAAGTTTCATTTTAAACTATTAGCTTGGTTTGTGTTACTTTGCATAATTTGCAATTACTCATTTACTGTATATTTACACTAATGTAATTGCAGTTGTTGGTCCTACAAATGTTTATAAAGATGTTTATGTCTATTGTTGGTATATATACTAAATTAACAAGTTATTCAACTTGTTATGAACATATTACAAATCTGACATCCTTGAATCACTTTATTTTGTCAGTTATCCTGAGAGCTGCAAACATCAATGCTCAATTGTGGATATCCTTTCAGAGTACTTGAGAAACATTATGATCATCTATGGGGTATTCACGACATTGATATGTCTTGAAGTATGTGTTATAATACTTGAGGAATTAAAGGTGAGATTTTCTCAGTTATTCTGAGTATCCTAAGAGCTGTAACCATAGATGCCCGGTAGTGGACATGCTTCAACAGTACGTAATATACCTTATAATCATCAATGGGGTATTATGACATTGATATGTCTTGGATCATGTCTTCTACAACTTGAGGAATTAAAGGTGAGATTTTATATTTAAATTGCTGTATTTTGTCAGTTATCCTGAGTATCCTAAGAGCTGTAACCATAGATGCCCAATAATGGATATGCTTTTACAGTATTTAATATACCTTACAATCATCTATGGGGTATTTACGATATTGATATGTCTTGGAACTTGTTACAAACATATTATAAATCTGAACTTTCTTGAGATGTTGTACTACTTTCTCTTCCACCCATTTAGGGCAAGAAGTAAAATAGGAAGGATGTGGACTGTTACAGCTAATACAATGTGATTCTAGTTGGCATTCAAAAGCATCATGGTCTTTACCAGCACAATGGACACATGTTAAGGAACCACGGCAAGACGTTTTCGAGTGACCAAATCGTTGACAGTGAAAACATCTAACAGGATTAGGGATATAAGGCCATGCCTTACAATTCAGATATCCTGCCTTGATTGTAGTAGGAGGACGTGATGTTGTAAATGTTAATATTAGAACATTTGTTGGCTCCATAATCCCATCTTTAAGAGTAACAATTTGGTGCACGGCTGTAACACCTTGACTGGTGAAACCTGGTAGGATCTCCGACTCTGAAATGGTCTTTAAATCCCTCTCAACTATAACTCTTCTAGAATAATTCAAAGTAGAAAGAAGAGTAACATCAATGAGTATATCCCCAATGGCCTTCGACTTCAAGAGGAGTTTTGAATGTTGTGATGAAGATGTTTCCACTCAGGGGTGTAGCCAGAAATGGCCATTGGTGGGAGTTTTTTAGTTTGAGTGCTTGATGCAAGCTCCATAGATGCAAAACCATGCTTGGGGGTCTGGGGGCATGCCCCCCATGAAATTTTTTAATAAAAACATAAAAGAAAAGCCTGAATTATGCATTCTTAGACCACCCTTTTAGCAAATTTCAGAATGGCACACTGTAGTATTTGTCTTATTTTTTAATCATAAATAAATATATAGGCCTGTATATATAATATATAACTAAAAGTTATCAGGCCCAGCAAAAAAAAAAAGCTAACAATTTTCTACAGGTTATAAACACAAGTTCATCTGTGCACTTGCAGCTTGATGCAACTTACAAGCAAGAAATTGAACAGAACTGGAAATATTTAATGCCTATTATTGATACTGTATTGCTGTGTGGGAGACAGGATTTAGCTTTGAGGGGAAAATATAATTCTGGTCACAATGTTTGTTGGTGAAACTGATGAGGAGCCCATCAATAATGATGGGAATTTTTGGGCAATTTTGCACTACAGGGCAAAAGGTGATGTCAAGCTTTCAGCAAGCCTTAAAAGTACAAAGAGGAATGCTATGTTTCTGAGTCCTCAAATTCAAAATGAAATCATCAATGCCTGTAATACTCATGTTCTTGATGCTTTGGTCAAAAGGGTTAATACTGCAGAGTGTTTCTCAATATTAACTGATGAAACAACAGATATTTCAGGCATTGAACAGTGTTAGATATTTGCATGCCAATGACAACTCTGTTGCAACGAGAGAAGATTTTTTGCAATTTATACCTCTTTATGATGTGACAGGCAGAAACTTGGCTGATGTTGTCATAATCAATCTGACAAAATATGGTATTGACATGGCTTACCTGCGAGGACAAGGGTACGATGGTGCTACCTCTATGAGTGGGAAATTCAATGGTGTCCAGAGACACATAACTGATCAATTCCCACTTGCACCCAATGTACACTGCAGTGCCCATTCCCTAAACTTGGCAATTTTTGATGCTTGTAAAGAAGTTCCTGTGTGAAATTGCATGTGAGTAATTTCTAGCATTGAAACCTTTCTCAATACACCCAAACAAAAGCACGTTTTGGCTCTTTCGGTGGAGAGTAAAGCACCTGAATAGAAAAAAAAGTTTGAACGGTCTCTGCCCCACCCGGTGGGTTGAGAGTCATGACTCAGTCATTGTCTTTCTAGAATTAATCCATGCTGTTGCAGATGCCCTTGAGATCATATCAGGTTCACAAGACAGAGATTCTGCCATGTAAGCCAATCAATTGTATTCTATAACACAGCCAGAATTCATCATCACTCCACTTACCATTGCTAAATTGTTTTCCTTTAGTTTACCTCTGTGCAACTTACTGCAGCAAACTCAAACTGTGAGGCTCAAACTCTGTGTAGTGAGCTTCAAAGTGACATCATAATGTCAAGGCAGGCTAAAAGACAGATGTACCGTACTAACCCACAAACCACTGGCCCTGAGGAGTACTTTCATATTGTTGTATTTGTACCATTTGTTGATCACTTTCTTTCACAAATATGTTACCATCTATCCAGTCACAAAACTCTCCTTACAAACTTCATGTGTCTACAACCATCAGGATCTACCACAGAATGGTCAAAACCTACAGCACAACAATGTGACCAAATTAAAGAGTTGGTCAATATATACAAGGCCTACATTGACAGCACTTTACTAGCTTTACTACTTTACTACTTAGGGTTTGGTACAAATCACTTGCGAACAACAGACCAAAAAATGTCATAGATACATATGCAATGTGCAATGCAGAAATGTTCCCAGTCATTTCTAGACTGTTGAAAGTATTTGCCACATTGCCTGTGTCAACAAGCTCAGTGGAGCATTCGTTTTCAACTCTCAAGAGACTGAAAACGTATTTGAGAAATATCACCACTGAAGATCAATTGAATGGTCTTGGCCTCATTACACATTCACTGTGATATTAAAGTTGAACCAAACTGTGTTGTAGATGTCCTGGCAAGAACGAATAGGCGTTTGAGCCTTTCATAGATATTCGATTGCATTTTTCTAGTTCTGACAAAACTTGCTGTATTAAAAGTGTTCAATCAGAAATTTGCATATGACCATTTGTTGTGTGAAATTATCTGCCATGCAATCACGAATCTTTATGAAACTTCACAGGTAGCAACTGAACTTGTATAAAAAGTTTAGGTCCGTGGGGGATTAACCCCCAACTCCCCTGGCTACGCCCTTGTTTCCACTAAAATGTCCCCAGACCGTAACGTTTTTCACCAATTTAGGTGAGTAAGCAAGCCCTTCTAAACCCTTCTGAATAAGAAATGGAGATATCTGTCCTGAGGGTTTTTCAGTCAAAAAATGTATAATTAAAAATTGCAGGACAGATTCAAGTTGCAAGTTTGACCATACAGAGTCATCGATGAGCTGTCGTGTGCCAGTACTCATATTTTTCTCTATGCTGTCATGCTTGGTTGATCTTATTTGAAGGGTATCCATAATAATAAAAAAAAAAAGAATATTTCAATGCCCACTGACCCCACTCATCATGAAGTCCTATGAGGGGACACACTACAGTGCCATATAAAGTCACTGTAATGACAACAGGGTTTCGTGAGCACTATATCGAAACACCAGTATCAGACATAATGCCCATCATACCTGTTGAGGTCATCCTATGCTGACATTCAGTTGAATCTGACCCAAACTGACTACCCAATTGATCTTGGGGGGGCCACCCCAAGACTGCCTGTCTACAGGAATTCAAGGCCAAAGTGGTGTGTTGGAGTTGGACCCTTCAACCACTAGGATCCTCTCCACCCCTTCATGGGTCACCATGCATGGCAGGCATGCAGGTGGATGTTTAGATCCCAGAGAAAGTAAACTGAGAGAACAGAACCTTCCTTGGGAGGTCCCCTCAGCATGTACAGGAATCCACATCAAGGGGCATTTTCTATTGAAATATTTATAGAATATATATATATTTATGTATAAACACAAAATATAGTAAAACTCAGGTGGCTTTTGTGAATGGTCAATGCATTGAAATTTAATGTATCTGAAAACAAGTTTCAGTTAGATATCAGCTAAAGTAAATAGAAATGGATGGATCCTAAATGTAATAAAAATTTTTAAAGTACAAACATTTACACAAAAGATGGTGAGGGATACAAGAATTATATCATTTTTTTTCACCAGTAAAATAAGATATTGTATGGGAATAATGAATATAAGAAAAATAAACAAATAGTAAATCATGAAGTACTCAAACTGTAAGATGAGCACAGCCATGCACAACAATGAATTCTTACATTTAATAATATTGCTTTTTGGTGTGTCTCATTAGGATAATAGGTTCAAAGGAAAACAAAATAGCTTAGTGAAATAACAGTACACAAACGATTCACAGCTTCTGAACTCTTAAAGGCATGGTATGATTTTGTGGAAGTGTGTTTAGAGATAGACGGGAGAAACATTTTTTTTTTTTTAATGTCCAGCTTCCCATTTCTGGCTGTGAGATCAAATACCTGATAAAGGAGTGGGACTTCATGACTATATGTATATCTGTATGAGTGAGTAATGTGCAAAGTCTTGTTTTCATCTTTATCATTATAGCTATTCCCTGTAGTTGCTGAAAGACATCTTTGACCAAAGAAAACAATTGTGTTTTGAATTTTAGAAAAATGTAACTTTTAAGAATTTGGGTGTTGTGATCATTTCTATGGGAAAAATTATTATGGAAACCTTTGTCTTTAACTAAAACAAAGCATTAATTCACACAAATTCTTGAAGGTTCTTGAAACTGATTATGAAATACTTTAATTTCATCCAGTAAAATTAGATTTTACTCTTAGATTTATTAAATCAAAATTTTCAACTATCATCTCAAAGTATTTACATACAAAAATTAAAAAAGGGAAGACATTCAAATAAGGAGAAAGTTGAAAATTCAATCTTATCTTTCTTCTTGGCTGTAAATATTGCTTGCAAACACTAACCATGAGAGGATCAGTAATAAAATAAGGAGGTTCACCGTCAATCATCTCAACAGTCATAATTTCAAATGACCAGATGCCAACCTCAGGCCCATATTATTTCATTGTAACAATTTCTGGAGCCATCCAGCAAAAAGTGCCAGCCATTGTTGTTTGTTTACTTCACTCTGGTGTTTTTACAGCCCATAATCCAAAGTCAGCTACATGATGGAAAGAATCAAGAATAATAGTTTTCGTGTGAGAAAAAATGAAGACAGAAATGACTTGGAGATAATTTCAAGTTAGCCTTACAAAATTAACTTAAGGCATATTAATAATTATCACAGTTTTGTTGTCAGTTTGTTAGTTTAAGATTGTTGAAACTACTTTAACTTTATCCAGTTGTATAATATCCTTTTTTGAGAGTGTGTTAAATTTACATTCTTTTTGTCCATTCTCCTCCTGTAAAATCAACTATGTAGCAAAACTATCTTTTAGATATTCAGACTTATAATTTATAACAAAATAAAATTTTATTATCGTTTGTTACACATAAATTAATAAAAAGACAAATTCAAATAGTTAACTCTAATTTTGATTTGTTCTGCTTCAATTACAAAGTTTGATTGTAAAATAAAAATGATTAATAATTCAAATACACAAATAAAATTTGTCAGAGTCTGCTAATTTGTACAAGTTTTTTGCAAAGTTTCAGAACAAATAATTTGTAATAAACTGTCATTTTGATGTTACTGATGTTAAAAGAATATAAAATCCAACTAAACACACAATATGTATCTCTGGATGGTTGCTATGGATGTAAACATTTTTACTAATAAAGCAGAAAATAATGTTTCAACCTTCTTAGGTAATCTTCAAGTCATCATTAACCTTATATACCTTCAAGTAATCTATGACTTCATTAAAGGGGGCAAGCAAGTTACTTGGTACATGATTGTATTATTGGTAATAAGCATATGTAAAACTTGGTTTTCATGTCAAATTATTGTCATATTCATTTACAGAATAATACATAGCTATGTCATGTAGGTGATTATGTCTCAATATATAGTGTAAGTTTACCAAGAAAAATCAAATTAAGATGAAAAGATATTCAATGTTTCACACAACTAGATAAAATATTTTTGGTTACAGTTTATATTTCAATAATATTTAAAAACTGATATTAAAGTAAAAAGGAAAGAAATAAAGAGTCACAGCATAAAATATCAAATATAACAGCAAGTATTTAAGATAAATCAAGAATGGATATATATTATCTTTAAACAATAAGGAAGATGTATCAAATTATCAAATGTACATATTTTGTACTGAACATAAAATTGGAAACACACTGATGCACATGTAAATATTTTATATTTCTGAGTAAATATGATTTGTATACAATCAAGGAAATTAAAGCTATCATGTAAGGTTTCAACACCTTCATAATATATGTTTATGTTTACTTAAGAATGATATAAATGATTTTAATAACAAAAATCATGGTGTAAACACTGAATGCTGGAAAACATTATTAAAATCCAACAGGTTTAAAAGCTATTATAAGAACGAGTAAGTACAGATTTTTTTTAAACATTATTATTTTATCCAGGTGTGTGAGAAACAGTATTTCAAATTATCTTTTGTCTCCAACTAGTTAGAGCCAAATACGATTTTATTGAATAACAGAACTGATCAGTTTGGCTGGATGGTGAGAGACAAAAGTGTCCATGAAACTATCTATACATAAAAGATAAAATCTACTGATCATTACAACTTAAATGGTGTAAACTGCTGAAATATTGTAAAAGTTATAAATTATTGTAAAACATGTTAACTACAGAAATATTTCATTTTCATCAATTTTCATCTTAATTTCTTCACTGTGGCTAAAAATTAGAGATATATAAAATAGAGACTTCTATTATTATTTGTTTTAGACAGTCCTGATTTTCAGTGGACAATGGACAAATTAAAGTAATCTGGAAAAAGATATCATCTGTAGTTAACTTGTTTTTCTGATAACCAAACTTGAAAAATTAAAGTTCAGACAGAGAGGTTTTCTAAAATCTAATCTGTTATCAGGTTGTCAACTAATCTACAGAAAAGGACACAGTTTAAAAAAAACTTAATAAAATATTCAAAACTACACATGGTTGCAAAGTCATCATTTGTTTCAAAACTTACCAAGTTTTATGCTCCAATCCATTCAAACTAATATTTTCAAACTTTTAATATCCCTATAGGTTACACTGTTGAGGTGCAGAAATTTTATTCCTTGAAGAACCTGAATGAAAAATGAATTTATTTCAAAGATAAATATTTTTAAATATTACTATAGTTTTAATTCAGTGTGCTTGTTGCTTTTATTTCTTTATACATGGATATATTTACATATATTTAGAGAAAACAATTCAAACATGAGATAGAATAAGGGAATGTTAATGTTTGTTTATATTCATAAACAGCAGAAATAACCAGCACTGATCTCATTATTCGTTGATATATTAGTTGTTTTACTATCTGCTGGAGCACCAACCATAAATCTGGCCCTGAGAAAAGCATGGGCTATGCAGGTCAAGACCAACAACCTTGAGTGACTGCTCCTGTGCAACAGTAAACTTAAATTGTTTCAGTATTTTCTGTTATATCACCAACATTTTTAATAAAACTTTAAACAAATCAGCAAATGGTTTCAAGTTTTGTTATTTATATGTTTCATTTTATATTTTCAGTACATATATAAAGAGTAATATTAAATTATACTTCAATAGCTAATTAACATAAAAGCCATTGCTGGAAATGATTGTTGGCAAATCACCTTGTCTTTTATATATATTTGATGTTGTTATATAATTGAAACTTCTAGCTATGCTCAGGTTATTAGGTTGATATACTCAATACAACAGAGATAGACTAGCCATACATCATGGTACCTGGGCCTCCTCAAAAGAATTGAATAGGTAACACATGACTTTCAATGCTGGCAGGATGGTATGGGCCCTACCTCATAATAAGATGGTGTGGTCCCCAAAAAGGGTTTGGTTCTTGAATTTTATGCAAAGCTACAGAAAAGCTATCTGCACTAGCCACCCCTAATTAGGCAGTGTGGGACTGGAGAGAAGGTAGCTAGTCATCACCACCCACCACCACCTCTTGGGCTACTCTTTGAGCAACAAATAGTGGGATTGACAGTCACTTGAAAATGCTCCAATGGCTGAAAGGATGAGCATGTTTGATGTAACAGGGATTTGATCCTACAACCTTAAGATTACAAATTGATCACCCTAACCATCTGGACATGCCAGGCTCCCAAAAACAGACCATTCCACCTTTACTAAACAACGTTATTGTGTGTATCTTGAACCCATTTTATCATAAAAGTAATACCTATGAACATTTCTACTGAAGCAACATGACATAAAAACTTTTGTTGGAACATGTCATTTACAAATTGCATGAACTATTCTATATAAAAAAAGTTGTTATATAGGGAAAATCTCTTTTCTATGTAGTTTCTTTTACTACTTCACCTCCTTAAAAAGATGTACACATGCACACACGTACATGTCTGTCTGTGATTTCCATTTTTAATAAAAGGAACCACTTCTTTTCTCTGTTGTTTTCTGCTACTTTGCCTCCTTAGATAGATGCATACGCACATGGATGAATTGCGCTTAGGCGCACACCTTCAGAGGTCTTTTGGTATGAGAGCAAAATTTTAGGTTTCTAAAATCTAAAGATATGGCTGTCACATATTCTTTTCTATATGTTTTTCCCAAGCTTTTTTCTACAAAGATGCATATACATGTGAATAAGTAATAAAACCCAGATGCACAACCTGAGAGTCCACTTACTATTGGTGCAAATTTTCAGGTTTCTAGACTCTATCCTTTAAAGATATGGTGGTCATACACATGCAGAGACAAACTCTTCTATTATTATAGGTAAACTATGTTATTAGCATAATACTGCTTACATAATATACACAGTAGATTTTTCATGTTTCTAGTTTATCCTGAAAGACTAGGCCACCATCTGCAGTGGTTTTGAAATGTGTATTCTTTATAACTTGAACAAGTTTTGTCATTTAGAGTAGTATAAATTCTAAAACTAAAGTTTTAGTCTATTTTAAGACTGAACTTTTGTTAAGGTTTTATTTTATTTGAACTAACTATCAGCCATTTCTTATTCTTTTTCAAATTAACAACTTGTATGATAGAAGATTAAAATTATGCTATACATTTACCATTAAAGGCATAAGTTTCACTGATATTTAGTACAGTTAAATCTTGCCAATAGTAAATTAACAAGAATATTTGTAAACTTGTTGAAGATGTGCCTTCCCATAATGCCCTGGAAGTGAAGAAAGAGCCATACAGTTTACACTGTGATAACCACATCAATTTTACATGGAAATTCACTATTACTGGCTGAAATATTATTTGAAATATTTTTATCACTCAAGATATTGAAGTTTTTAAAAGTGTCCTATTTTGTTACCAAGTTTAGAGAGTTTTAAAAAGGAACTGCAATAGTTATTGAATAGTTATGCAATAGTTAAATTACTATAATCAGACATCTTTTAAAATCACCCTCTCTATTAAAAACAACTGCTGATATTTCATTTTCAGGCAGACAGGTTTAGGTGAGGACATTATTCAAAGAGTCAAGTTCCAAATAATATTCCCCTATCACCTAAACAAAGTTTAAAATTTCACTTCTGTGTTATTCTTTAATATAGCCACATATAAATAATAAGACAGAATATTTTTTTCCTTACTTAAGATTCTGCCAGTAATTATATATCTAATACAAATACCCACACCAAAGTTCTTCCAATAATTCTTCACGAGGTAAAAAATAAAGTAGCTATACTTCTTCAGTGCTCTTTTAAGAGTTAAATTATTATTATTTAAAACAGTGTTTACAAAAGCATGATACCTGTACCTCTGGTATCACACAAGATAATTTTAGGTGGTACATGGAGTAAGATTTTTTGTTTCATGATGGTATGTCTGAGTCATCACAGATTACTGGTTAAGAACAGGATTTCTAAAGTGTAATGGTAAAGTTTGTGAAGGAAATGAGATAAAGTGGTGAGAGCTGTGAGAACCAATTCAATGAATCACCAAAACTGTTTGTTAGTGTTGTAAAAGTACCAGCTGCAAAGAAACCAAAAATATCATGTAAATATGATGAAAAGTATTTGTTAATTGGATTTTGATGAACAAGCAATAAGAGAATGTGCTGTACGTATGGAGACCTCAAGCATCATTTTGAAACAAACCACAAGGAATACCATGTGTAAGCTATTGAATTTTTCAAAGAAAAGGGAAAGGACATTCTAGTCTCCCAGAAAGTAAAGCACAGTGTGGCAGGGGATGATAATGTGAAATCTGTGGAAACCTCTTTTATAGTATCATATGTAACTGTAAATGCCAGAGTTATTGGAGTAATAGGAGAGACACTAGTCAAACCTGTTGCCAAAAAAGTGATGATGGGAAGCAATGCAAGCTAAACAATAGATATATGCTCATTTCAACAACCTAAATATATCACTCCAAGGCAAGCTTATATTGGTATTCTACATGCAAGACAAAGTTAATGCAATGATTGCAAAACTGGAGCTACGGGGCACAAATTTTGGTTGTAGTGGACTGGAATCTTTTCCATTTTTCATTCACGTGGCTATGAACTCATCTGAAGCACTTGCTGAAAATATTTTAAACATAATCAAGCGACACTTGAAGGACTTCATGAAAGATCTACATAAGTATTTTTCCAAATGTGATGATAGCTGTGAGTGGATGAGGAACTACTTTTTCATCACTTTTCACGCATTACCAAATAACTCGACACCTTCAAAAACATATCAGCTTCTGGAGAATGCTTCACATGGTGTCTTGAAGTAAAAGTTTGTGTTCAACAAAAGTCACATTATTTTGCTTAGGTATTGATGCACAGTATCCAACCTTGTCAGAGAAGGCAATTAGGTATCTTTCATCCTTTCCAACTAAATTTCATACACATGTAAGTTGGGATTACCTGTGATGGTTAATGTCAAAACTTAAAAAGGAATCTTATTTTCAATGTAGAACCTCATCTTCATCTTAAACCAAGCTACATCAAACTGAATATTTCTTTACTGCTGTCTCGTTCTAAACAGTTTCATTCTTCTCATTGAGAAACACATTTTTGGAAATTCATTTTTAAACCGATTATATTTATTATTAGTTATAGCATGAATTGTGAAGTTATTTTCACTTTGTTATATTAATGTCATTTTGAGATGAGGAAAATAATGTTTTAAAAGAAATACACTAAAACCTGCTAAAACCAGAAATCTATCCAAGCCAAAAATATAAAAATTTTGTTGCATTATCTTAAGATTTCTCTTATAAAATGACCTCTAGATGGTGGAACCTGCATAACGCTGACAGAAAATTATCTTTTACCAACCTCATCTACCAACAGGTAGAATTAGAACCTGAGTAAGGCAGAAAAAATGTTTTTGATTAATAATTTCTTTAAATATTTATAAATTCTTATGTAATTAATAATGTGTTTAAATACTAATAAATTCTCAGACATTTTGTTGCAGCAAGTATTGGTTAAATATATTCTGTTAATTTTTCTGCCGTCATTTTTCCGAAGGTCATCATTCGAATAAATGATTAACTGTACTTTTGGTTGCATTTGCTGATGGAAAACTAGCGAACCCATGGGTAACAGGTAAAAGTGAAAATCTGCACTGTTTCAAACATTTAAGGAAGAATCAACTTCCTGTGAAATGAAGAGCGAATAATAAAGCATGGATGACAAGTGCTATATTTGAGGAATTTTTGAACAAATGAAACAAAAGAATGGAACAAGAAAAAGGAATATTCTACTTTTCCTAGATAATGCAACTTGTCACCCAAAAGTTCAACTTTCAAATGTTTGTTTAATCTTTCTATCTCCATGTACAACATCAGTTCCACAACCACGAGATAATGGAATTATACAGTTTATAAAATTGAAACACAGAATATTGATCCATATTATTGCAAACATGGTCAACTGTAAGAGAGCATCTGAAATGACCATGAAAATTGATGTGTTAGATGCAATTGCATTTTTAAGTCATTCAATCAAATGCATAAAAAATGAATGTGTAATAAAGTGCTTTCGAAACTGTGGATTTATTCTTGAGAAGTTATTTGTTATGATGATTCTAGTGAAATCCAAACTTTGATCGAGAAAATTAAAGCAGATGATTCTGTAAATGTGGAAAGTTTTGTGAATAAGAATGTTTTAACAGAAACTGATGAAATTGATTTAAAATCTACAATAGAATCGCAAGATGGTAACAGTGCGAGAGATTCAGAAGATGAACAAAATGGAAAAGATAGTAGGAAATAGATATTCCTACTTCATCGCAAGTGATAAGTTATATTAACACTATCAAATTGCATGCAAAAATTAAGGGGGAAAATGAACTTCATGAAAAGGCCATAGAATTGGTGTTCTCTTTTAACCGCATGAAAAGCCCATTAAAACAACAAACACTTGAAATTGGACACTTTCTTCAAATAAAGTTAAGGTTTTGTGTATTTATGTATATTTTGAATGTCTATTTTTGTTCTTATTCTGATAAATATAGCAAAAACAGTATAATAAGTTTATCCACAAACGTCTCACTTCCCTTGAGTCAAGCAAGCATAATGTTCTGCTCAAAAATTATATATAATTAAGGAAATACATGCTCACTGTATAAGCTGGAAAACTGCTTAAGCCAGAAGTTTTGTTCGGTCCGTGCAATTCTGCCTTAAACATATTTTACTGTATTATGGTAAGTGATACTGCTTTTCCTTTTATCCTTGTGTTATGAAATTTCCTTTTCAAATAAATTTATTTAAATCAAAAGTGAATTTGTTTTGAAAAAAATATGAAGTGAAACTTAAATAATATTACAGGTGGCACTCAGATATATAAAAAATCAGGAAGGTGGTACATGAATGACAGAAGATTGAGAAACACTTATCTATTTCAAGAGTGTTAAGAAAGAGTGAATTCATAAAGAATAGTTTTTACTTCTTTGTTTTTCTTCAATTCCTCATGCTCATTTTTCTACCTCAATATTTTTTAAATGATAAGAAGTACAATCTTTAATATAAGACTAAAGCTGTGATATGATCCCAAACATTTATAAGAATTGCATTGGTTTTGTAATTTGTTTGTAACACACTAAACAATATTTGAAGTCTTCCAAATAATGATGCATTTAAGTATATCATGTAAGCTGCTAATAATTTAACAAACTCAACTTTTTCACTTTTTCTATCAAATAATTTCAACAACCAAACCACAAATAAAAAAATGTGAACCAAAACATGCATAAAAGACGAATAAAGTAATGTTGTAAAAATACAGTGTTATAGCTAAATCTTGTTCTGGTGAGAGAAGTTATTGGTAGGAGCACAGTATTTAAGTTATTTTAAAGTCATATATATATGTAGTGATATAGATGTGGGATGTTGTGGGCTTGAGCACCCACATCTCACTATCCTGATTTCTAAATTTCTCATGTAAGACTAGCATATTGGAGGTGAAGGTTGAAAAACAGTGTCTCCCCATTGAAATATGGGTCCTATTTCATCAGTCACCTCCAAAACCTAGGATACATTTTTTAATCCCACATTGTAGCTTGTACCCTAGGATCTTTTTTTAAAAAAAATATGCAGTGTACTTAGCTCAATTTGAATGTGTTTTGTTTGTGGCTTGAAAACTTATGGTAACATATAAAATGAAATGAAAATCAGTGTGTCAAAAGCAATTGTGGCTACAAACACAGGCTCTCACATCAACATTATCGTGTATAATGTATAACCAAAATTTTAAAAAAAGCAAACCTGTGAGAGTGATATGTGAAACTATTCTTAAACCCATAGTGTTATTCAAAATTGTCCTACCACATATAATAGGTATTACCTTAATGTACACTCTACAGAATGTTAAATTAAAATTACAGGAGAATTAACTAATACACTGCTGGCCAAAATCTTAAGGTCAATGAACATAAAGAAAAAAATATACATTTTGTGTTGTAAGACTCAACCACTAATTTGAGTAAAAGTTCGAAAGATGAAAAATAAGAAAAGGGAAAATAAAATTAAAATTTTTAGCATTTAATAGGGAAAATGTGAACACTATGAAATTAGCCTAAATACCAACTGGCCAAAAGTTTAAGACCATACCAAAAAGAAGTCCTAAGCAGGGTAGCAAATGCCCAACAAGAGATCTTAGTAGTGAGTTGCATTGAGAACAACTGCAAACATTTGCTTTGGCATGGTCAATATAAGCATTTGCAGAAGGCTGGCTGGAATGTTATTCCAAGTGGTGAAGATGACTTTAGAAAGACCATGTACTGTTTGGAATTGACGTCCTTATGGATATCCTTATCATGCCAACAACGTTGGAAGCCATCTGTACCATCCAGAATAAATTTATTCTCATCAGAGAACAAAATCTTTGTCCACTTTTCTACATCCCATGTTTGGTGCTTCTCAGCAAAATTTAACCAAGCTGTTTTGTGGTGTGGAAGGAGGTGTGGCCCTTTGAAGACGTTTACGGTTTTTAAAGCCTTTCTCTCATAGATTCTGTCTTATTGTTCTTGAGCTATATTCTGCATCCATAAGGGCCTTAATCTGGTTCGACGATTGGCTGGTGTCTTGCCAGACAACCCGTCGAATCCTCCTGCTCAACGCCAGAGAAATTTTCTGGGGTGACCACTTGAAATTCTCATTCTGTATTCCTCAGGGTCTTTTAAGAAATTTGCAACAGCAGTTTTACTACATCCAATCTCACCAGTGATGGCACGTTGAGAGAGACCTTGCTTTTGCAATTCGACAATTCTGCCAAGTTCACACTCTGTCAACTTTTTAGCCTTTACCATGTTTTTATCCAATGTAACGCAGGAGATGACAGTGGGAGATGTTGACAACAGTAATGCTTGAACACAAATGACTAAATTTCGTTACGTGTTCACTGATTATCACTTCGTTTCAGTGTGGGCTTAATCTTTTGACTAGCTTGTATTTGGACTAATTTCATAGTGTTCATTTTCCCTATTAAATGCTAAAAAAGGTTTTATTTTTATTTTCCCTTTTTCTTATTTTCATCTTTTGAAGCTCTTCTCAAATAAGTGGTTGAGTCTAACAATGCAAAATGCATATTTTTCTTTATGTTCATTGGCCTTAAGATTTTAGCCAGCAGTGTATGTAACACTAAGAACACTTGCCCAGAGTTCATCTCTTACAAGGTAACTATCCACATAGTTCACAATGTTCGGATGTTTCACATCAAACAATATTAATAGTTCAGTAATTGAACATTCTTTATTAGGTTGCTCAGTCAGATAAAGCATCGTAACAGAAACTTACAACTAAGTTCCTCTATCTATTGCTTTATATGCACCTGCTGAACCACTAAAACAATTAAAGAAATATCATCAGAATCTGTAATGTACTCGAATGTAAAGATATTACCAGATTCCAGTGATAAAATTATTATGCTTTAAAAAACAAATGAACAATGGAAAATCACATGTTTAAAATATTTGTACAATAATAAAACTGTATGCATATCTTATTATACAGGAAATACAATATCATACATAACAAAATGTCTTACATTATATGAATACTACCATAGAGTATCAATAAAAAATAAACAATAAGTGAAATTGACACACGTAAGCACCACTTTTAAAATAACATTAATAACTTTTTGGAAGTGATTCTGGTGTTACAATCGAGATGTACTAGTAACGTGACAATTTTAGAATCTTTTCAGCAAATCATTCGTGAGTGAATTAATCCACTGAAGTAAATGTATGTTTTTAAGTATAAGAATATCAATGACACTATTGATTATTCTGCTCTATAAATCTTGTAAATTTGTGTATGATCAAATATGCTTTACAATTTCACAAAGCAATGATGTCTTTATACACTGTTATTTTATTTTACAGAAGTTACTAAATGCTCTTTTAATCAAAATGTGCAGTTATTCAGTTTCAAATTTTAACTTTATCAACTATGTAACTATTTTTGCTGGGACTTAGTTATTTTTGAACACAAACATTTGTTCAAGTAAAATGTAATAGCTGTATTTGTGGGAGATGAACCAAACTGTCCACTTGTTATTCTGCATTTGTTTAATTCCTTGGTAGGTCAGAAAATGGCAAGGTGTTACTTATATTGAACATTTCTATATTTTATGATTTAAATCACATTTTCAATACATCAGGAATATGTTAAGCAGCACATACATTTCCCCTCTACATCACATATAGTGTAATAATGTTATAAACCCCATTACTTTCTCTACTGAAAATGCATTTCCATGGACTACTTATCTTTTCTTATATAAATAGCTATTCACATGCATTACTGCCCTCTATATGCAAAACAACATTCTTACACACATGCCACAAGCCTTCTGCTGCCCCTCCATCAGAAATGACTTACTCTAATGTGTATCTCATGCGAATTATCAGGACAACCCTCAACCAGTGAAACTGCCACATATTCAGGGTTACCCATGTTATTTCCTCTTTTGAATTTTACCAGAATATCAGAACGAGTTTTGCCACAAATTGGAATATTCTGCTTTAAACAAGAAAGTAAGATGTGTGAAAGGAGTTAAATACCTATCGAAAATACAATTTTAGTATTGATAAATTATAATATTACACATATGTTCACATAAATACCTAGAATTCATATTCCATAGGCAAAAAAACCAGAGCGACAAAATAAAGGAAGAATCCTTTGAAACCATAGAAGGAAAACATCTGGAAACAAGAGAATAAGATGCAAAGAACTGATGTGAAGGACTGTACTACAATTGAACTCTTTGTCCATTGAAGAAAATTGGTACATGTGGATGGAAAACAGTGTCCAAGTGGTGTGTGAAAAAAACAATGGAACTGCTTCCAGAAGTACAGTGAATAATGCACAACAGGCTAAACTCAGCAAGCCAACTACATCCAAAATCCATGTTACTGGGAACTAACATCCATACAGTCATAGGGTGAGGAGCAAAACGTCAAAAGGTAAACAAGGCCCCTGAAAAATTTAATAATAATAAAAAAAACTAACCTAGTCAAAGTCACATGGAAATTTGAAGAGTGGCTACACATCAAAGAAGACAGCCCAATGAGGATGAAATGGTGATACTATACAAACAGCAAGAGACAAATGTGTTAGAAGTAGTCAACTGGTGCAGTTGAAGAAGTTCTTCCAGAGAATGATAAAGATGAAATACAAGAGAAAAGGTAAGACATCAAATATGATGAGAATAAATATGAAACAAAAAAAATACAGGACGACAACAAAAGAGACGAATAAACCAACTGAATCAAAAGCCCTGTCCCCACTGGCAAAGCTGAAAAGAGAAATATCACAAACAGAATAGTTGCCAAGGTATAAAGAGAGGGGAACAAGCACTACAGATGACAGTTGTGTGAGCAACGAAACATTTAAGATCACATAGAGAAAGTAGTCTGTCTGGATCAGACATATGATAAAGGTTACTAATGGAAGGAAGATAGATCAATGAGTTATCCTCACTAGCTACTGTTGTTTTGAGGAGGAAAGAATGATTCAGATAAAAGAGAAACATGTAGGATGATAAAGAGATAATAGCACACTGAATATAAATGTTGCAGGAAAATTAACTTGCGTTAAGATCATAGAATAAAAGAACTGATGTCCCAATGTAAAGACTAAGAATGACTGTAGTACATGCCAGAAGCATGAAAACAATATCGATGTAGCTATATTGGAATGTACAATACTCTGACAAAGTTAGCCCTGTAATGTATGAGCTACACAGATCCAGTGCAATGTGCATAGAACACATTTATCAGCTGTGTCCACACATCTCAGACAAACCCTTAGTTCACTGGCTTGACCAGGAGACTGCAGATGAAAACAATGAGTCAGAGGAGGGTGAGAACATTGTTTCTAATTGTTACATCCTGTATGAGAATAGAGAAAGGAAACTGTACTTGCATAGAACATCCAAAGAAAGGACAGCACAAATCTAACGTAGCTTATCCAAATATTAAATGGAATATAATTGAAGGCCACTTTATGAGAGAGGAACAATCGCAGCCACAACAACACAAACAACCAGTACCTGGCACAAATCATAAGGTGTGTTATCATGTAATTTACCCTGGTGTTCAGAGGTACTGAGGGAAGTAAGATAAAAATGACATTGGAGGGTACAGCATCTAACTAGTTTTACCTCCATATTGTCAGCCTCACATGATTAAGACAGAAATTGAGCAAATGTGGAAAGCTGGATGTTCACAAAAACTAACTAAATAAAATGAAACCAAAAAAATGATAATAAATTATAAAGAAAAAAAAACATTACACCAACAGGGAAGACAGCAAAACTGTCCTTGAATTTAGCATTTAAGCTTTCAATACAATGTTTTGATATAAATAACAAAGTATTAGGGTGTTACTATACTGAACCCAACCTACATTATAAATATAGTTCCCATCCTGCACCATTTATGTTACCATCTGAAAATTCAATGGTTCTAATGAGATCCATAGAGTAGCAGGTATTATGTAAAGTTAATAACATAAAGCAAAAAAAAAGATATTACATGTATAATAACTTGTCTGTAATGCTATTTGAGATTCTCCCTCATAAAAAAAGTACTCCTCTAGAAAATTTTGTAAATTTGTCATATCTTTCATATATATGTTTTTAAAATGGACTCAATAAGATCTGTTCAAATATGATCTCAGATCCTAATTTCAACATTGTTCAAGGTGGACACCTGAATGCCACTGGGTGCAGAAGGCTCAGAAGCTATATACACACCTCAGTACTTTTTAAGACCTCAGATGGATCATACAGTAATGTATCATATTCATGTTCCTAGATTTGGGAAGATATCCCCCACCAACAGTTCACACATCAATAAAAAAATATTTCCAGAAGCTTCTCAGCATAAACACCACGTGGTGATATGGTAGTTTGATAATATCCAAATAATGTGTAGCATATGCTCAGTAATAACATAACTTCATAACATTTTGGCATTACACAGTTAACACGTAATAATATAACACTTTTTTTTTTATGCAGTCAGAATGTACTCTTATGGCATGTAGTACTAACTGTGCTCTGCCCACCACTGTATCAAAACTAGGTTTCTAGTGGTATAAGTCTGCAGACATACTATTGGGGAGCCACATAGTGCTACTAAGTAGCAATAGCATGAGTATATTAATTTCATTTGAAAAGCAAAAAAGGTAAATCAGTTAGCAGTGTAACTTATAGGCTATTAGGTATTCCACACATTATTAGTTTTTGGTGTTTAAACATTACTTTTGTATACTTAATATTGCATCCAAATAAAAATGTTATAAATTGTGTAAAATATTATTTTCCATATAAAAAGAAAAAAGGATAATTAGTTGCAAATTTACTTACTTATTTGATGTATTTGTTATATAGTGGATAAGTCCTAAACTTCAGGAATGATGTTATAGTTTAATTATACCTAATTTGAATAAGATCATCTCAAATGTCCAGCATTCTTGAATAAGCAACTTTAAATCTCCAAAATACTAATGTACATAATGATAAAATGTGCTTTCTACATCCACAGAAAGTTTGTAGAATGTTTAAAATCACAAACTAAAAGAGAAGTCAACAGCAACAGTATCAGATGGAATAAGTAAATTAGTCCTAGACTTCAGGAATGAAAAACAGGGTTTAACAGTATATATTAAGTTTTGTTGTCATACCACAGTCACAAAAGCACAGATCAGAGAATTTGCATAAGACCTTTATGTGATTCTCTTTGGACTCTCCCAAATTCTGCAGACTTCAATTGTTCCCAAAACACTGTCAAACACACCCTTGAGGCCAAGACAGGAAAATTTGAACATAGAGGCAGAACAATTAAACTCAATGATACTGATGTCAGGTATCTTTGTTCATTCTGCCTTCAGTACAAAGGAAAGGCTGCCACTGATGTCAAAGTGATATAAATGAACATATATTAAATGACAGAAAGGTGTCCAGATCTAAAGAATCAAGAAGACTCACTGATAATGTAATATCTGGTTGTGTATCAGTTAAAAAGCTTTTACTTTGATATTCAAATATTTGCAAGAGACTTAAATTTACTGAAAAATACAAAAAATGGACTGCTAATAATTGGAAAGAGCTGTTATAGATGGATGAGTCCAAGTTTGAAGTATTTCGGTCAAAGTGTTGGTAGTATGTCTGGCTGAAGGTAGTAGAAAGATACTTATCTCAATGCATGGCACCTGCCATAAAGCATGGTAGAAGCAGTGTGATGATCTGGGGACATTTTTCTGCTGAGGTGATAGAAAATATCTACAAAATAAATGGAATAATAGACCAGCACAAGTACAATGCAGTATTGATCGAGTATGGTATACCCGGTGGTTTGCATATTATTGGTAAAGGACTCTACTGCCAAGATTATAATAACCTCAGATACTCATACAACCTATGCAGAAAAATTTACTTAGCTATGAAAGCTGTTGCTAAAATCATTCAAATGATGTAATTGCCCCCCAAAGAGTTGCAGTCTCAACCTAATTGAGCAGATCTGGGATTTGATAGATTGAAAACTTGACAAATCAAAAGTTACTTCCAAAAAAGCTTCATATGAGTGTATCAGAGACACTTGGAGTAAAATCTCAAAGGACACTCTTATTAATTATCTTGCAGCAATACCTAAAAACCATCCATAGTAATTAAAGCAAGAGAGAGACAACAAAATGCTAACTGTTTCCTTAATCAATCACTCTAACTACATTTCAGTTGTACTGAGTTTAGTATGGGATTCACCTTCTATTGTTCTTTTGAGACAACCTGAAATCTATTTTTGACTTTGTCCTAACACATTTCCACACTTCTGTATTACAAGTTTAACATATGTTACAGGGAAGAGCATTATAAAGACAGGCTGATAAATGAAGAGTATATAACATTAAACTACAACTTTTTACCAACACAATTTGTATAAACAAGAGCAAAGTAAGTGTACTGTAAATTTGACTTGCATTGTGAAAGAATCTATAGGGATTCATACTTAACCATTCCTCTGTAAGAAAATGTTTTCAAGCTTGAAATTTCTACTGACAAAAATGTTACATATGCTTTATCATAAAAAGCATCAAAAAATAACATTACAAAAAATTAACTCTCAACTCATTAACAGTCTTACAAGAGTCTTACTGTAATTTATTGAATAATTCCCAATTTTATTAGCAATACAAGATATTACAGAATGTTCTTTACTTTGGAGTTAAACTTGAAGAACAAAAAAAAATATTTTCTACTTGTTTCTCAAACAATTAGTGAAATTCTCCATTAATTATTATAAACAATTTAAACTTTTCCATCACCATTTTTAAAATATTTGTTTTATATTACAAGTTACCAGTACTGATAATGGTATCACTTACATTTAGAAGTACATGTTTTTTAGTTGATTTGTTCATTTTTCTCTCACTCAACAAATATTATAAAAGGTGGAATGATATCTTTAAATTTCTATAAATATCCATAAATGGTCTTTCTTTATGAAAATTTACTTAACATCCAACTTTCATCATTATTTTCATAATGCATGACATTGTAGGTGTGTCATTTTCCTGAACTTTCAAAACTGTATCATATGACATGAAGTATTAATTAGAAAGGTTCTAGTGTAACTTCCTCCTCAAGACATTATGTAGTAAATTACATTCACAGCAACACAAATTGGTAAGTTTGATATGAAAGATGTGCAACTCACAGTAATTCACTTATTTTATATATATCAGATATTTGAGAATAAAATACATGATAGAAATATTTGCTACTGAAAAAAATGCATAGAAAAGGAGCAAGTAGATAGTGATTTCTACTACCATAAACAAACAGTAACATGTATATATATATATATATATATGTGTGTGTGTGTGTGTGTGTGTGTGTAAATTATTAATATTCTTTTGCATAGAATAGTTTTGTTTTTTTTATACATATTAGGTCATCCCATAAGTAATGTCGTTTTTTGGGATAGGATAAGTTTAAATGCATATTTCTTGGCTAAATGAAGTTATTCTCAAAGTCACACAAGTTATATGGGATGAAATGATAACATTCAGAGTAAACCAATTTGTTTCTTCACTAATTTTTGTTGTATTTATTTTAGAAGCCCCAATTATCATGGAGGTATCAGAAGAGCACATAAAGAATATAATGTTTTACAACTTCAGAAAATGAAAGAGTACTACTGAAGAAGCATTCAAGATGTGTACAACAATGACATTCTGAATATAGGGAAGTGTCAAAGATGGTTCCATAAGTTTAAAACTGGTGACTACAGTTTGACGGATGCAGCTCGCACTGAGTGCCCTGCTGAGTTTGACAATGACCTGCTTCTAGCAATACATGAGAAAGATTGTGCTGTAACTGTTGTCCATCCTTCCATTGTCCATCAACATTTGCAACTTGGTAGAGTTTTAAAGTTTGGAAAATGGGTACCACATGAGTTGTCAGCTTATAATCTGAGAGAATGAGTAGACATCTGCACATCTCTTCACTCTCATGAACTTCAAGCTTCATTTTTGAGCCACCTAGTTAGTGACTGGAGATAAGAAATGGATACTCTTTCAAAATGCCATGCACTGCCAACAGTGGGTTAATGCAGTAGAACCAGCAACACCACAGTCAAAAGTGAACCTGTACTTCAGGTGGTGTAACACTCTTTGAATTGTTACAAACAAATCACACAATAACTGCTGAGAGATGCTGGCAGTAACTGGATTAATTGAAAGCTGCACTAAAAAATAAATAAAGAGAGACCTGCTTTTGTAAATCAGAAAGAAGTTGTTTTCCACCATAACAATGCACATCCTAACATTGCTAGGGTTACTTTTAAAAAAATTGAACAGCTTAGCTGGAAGAAACTTCCCCATCCTCCTTATTCTCCTGATCTTGCTCCTTCAGATTATAATTTTTTCAAAAACTTGACACATCATCTGAATGGAAAACAGTTTACTTCTATGATTTGTTAAAAAGTAACTCTTGTACCTTTTATATCTCAAAACAACTTGATTTTTATAAGTGTGATATTGAAAATATTTTGATACATTTCCAGACTGTTATTGAGAAGAGATGAAAAATATGTAATTGATTAAAGTTGTTATTTGAGTTATTTTTCTTCTTTTAAATCTTAGTGTTAAAAATGATATTACTTATGGGATGACCTCACAGTTTTCATATATATAGTGTAATCTACACAGGAAACCTAAACAGTAAAAAAAGGAAATAACTGCATCACTGACAGTGTTTCTGTTTAAAGCTTCATGTGATTTTGTAGTCAACAAATTCAAGATGCAAAAATAGCTTAAAAAATTGTATTTATAAAACAGAGAGTAATCTATCAATTATTTTAGGATTAACTTGATAAGTTCATTTATTCCACAACCTTCAACAGAAAAACATGTCTTTGAAATAGCATCTCAATATTACTTGCCAGAAAACAAACTACCAGAGCAGTTCCTAAAATTAAAGATATAAGTACCTATCAATTAATATACATACAAACATGTACACACTTGTTTAGGCACACTTTCCCAGTTTGAATGATTTAATATTTCTTAACTCTTTTCTGTCTTCAATCTTATAAAACCTTATTTCTTGATCTTCTAACCACACTACAACATTGAAAACTCATTCTCATCTGTGAAATATGTATTTGAAAATACATTTGAAAACACACTAGTTAATTCCATCCAGAACACAAACAAAATCAATTTAACTTGAGAAATACCAACTGAAATATTATTCAAAACATTGCCAAAAGCAATTTACTACTGTCTTACTAATATTAAAATATATAACTTTACAACTGCATGAAAGTGTAATTCAGAGAATAAAACAAATTATCAGTCACTTTCAACTATAAAAACCTGAGTTTGAATACAATATCAAAATTCTTATGATATATTTAAACTGCTATAAGTTGCACTAACATTACAGTTAAAAAAAACACTTTATCACTGATATAAATTTCTAAATGTTAAAATGAGACACATCTTAATACAACAAATAGAAATGCAGTTAGCCACATTGCACAGATGTTTAACTTGCATTTCTTTCCATATAAAACAAATATTCTAACAAAATGTATTATATAACATTAAATTATCTCTCATTATAATACTGTTCTGAAACTTTATGTGCACTTCATTTTAAAAGATATAAACAAAAGGCAGGTGTAAATATACTTCAGTCAACATTTTGAAGTAACACATATTAAAAGCTCATCAAAGTTTTAAAAAGATCTAACATTAATAAGTCATACAATAACATGGTAAGTCTATTTATTGTTTTGAGTATGGTAAAGTTCAGCCCTAACTAAATTAAACCAAAAAATATACATAAATTACAGTGTTAATTTATTTCTTTATTGCAGAAAGGATGTATGCAAAATAAATGATTAACAAATGTCAGGCCTAAGACAAGTGGACTTAGATTTTGGTGTATGTGATAAGAGTTCTTTTGTATTACTCTAGTATTTAAAGAAGTACTGTTACAATAAATATATTAATTTTATTGCAAATGTTTTGTGGGTCTCTTTAAGCTAAAATTATTAAACACCAATTAACCAGTCATATTTCCTAAGTAACATTCTCTTATATTTTTGTTCTCAGAAGAATAACAAACCTGATTATTCTTTCTGATTATAAACATGTTTCAATATGTTTCTTGTTGAAAATTGTGAAGCTGTTTGATATATTTCTGCTCATAAAGGACAATGTAACTCAATATGGGTTTTAGATAAATTTCTAAATTTACTATGTAATGGTACTGTTGCTTCATTATGGGTCTGTATTACATATGTATCTTAAACATTTCTTGGGAAAGTAGTTTTTCTAACCTAATCTGGTACAGATTTAATAAAATTCCATTGCTCTAACTCAAGTAGGATATAGTAATAACACTGAGGTACAATACAAAGTGTACAGCAGGCCAACACTAAAATAACTTTGAATGAAATACCTGTATTATTTGAACTTTCTGGGTGAATTATTTTAACATATTTAATTCATTTTATTATCATAATGTACCATTAAAAATCTATAACAATACTCATTTTGAAACTGGTTGATATTTAAAAATGAATTTAACAGTTTGATAGAAATATGGAGAATAACTTGTTACAGAGTATTTTAAATTAGTTCAGCTTGTGAAATGGATTCTAAAATAATTTAATCAGCCTAAGTGGACTTTTAACATGAAGAGAACTGTCACATTTAAAATACAACTGTAGTCATCATAGTCTAAAGAATTCTTGAAGGTACATTTAACTTGTTTTAAATATCTAATTTTAAAATAAGTGGACCGCCTGCTGCATGTTATTTTCAAATTTATCACTAACAAATCACAGACATCTACTATAGAAGAATCCTAAAATTTTGACGTATGTAGTTTCTGAGTATGAGTTGAATGTAAAAATGTGCACAAGTTTGCAGAGGAGTTAAAGTGTTGATAGAAGCCACATATTTATTTCCTCTTTGGTTACTGTGTTTCAAAAACTGGAAAGTCTCACCTAAATACTAAAATTCATTAAGTTCATACTTATTGTAACTAGTGACACACACAATATGACTAGATAGTGGTGAGGTCCACGATAAACTAATGAAAAATAAATAAGAGGTAGAGAAAAGTTCAGTTGAGGAAATTAGTATAGAAGTAATTATAAGGGTAGACTTATTTCTTACTATCATAATAACAGAAGTAAAAGATATAAAATAGATAACTTCAGAGCATTAGTAGGAATGAAAGATTTTGATATAATGGGAATAACTGAAATACGGTTAAACAAAGATGATGTGTGACAAAAATTTCCTTCAAATATAGTGTTAATGTCTTTTTTAATAATTAGAGTACAAAAGGGAGAAGTGGATTTACATGTACAATGTAAGTTACATCCTGTTTTAGTTAAAGATATCAAAGATAACAACAATGAGATTATATCCAGTGAAGTTTCTATTAGTGTATATGAAGGAAATGACATTTAATGGGAATTTGTTACAAACAACCAAAGGATATTCACATAACTCAAACAGTCACAATGAGATTAAGGTTTCAGCTGTTTGTGAAGCCACAATTATGAGTGATTTTAATTTCAAGCATACAAAACGGGAAATGCTACAGTCAACCTGTGAGAGAGAAAGGTTTTTGTCAACTGTTCATAATGGCTTTTTTTACCAATTGGTCAAGGAATCCACTAGAAAATGCTCTGTCAGATTTGTTGTAACTTTGAAAATACAGGTAGAAAACTGGGGAACACATGGGTACAAGTGATCACTGCTGTATTAGGTTTGATGTTTTTTCCTGCATATTGAAATGAGAAATAACAATATTTTGATTTCAAATTTTAAAGGGAAACAACAAGAATTATCTGTTAACTGGGCAGCTGTGTTATGCTGAGACACTGAGCAAATGTGGAAAATCTTCAAAGAAAAAACTGTCAATGTTCAAGGTAAATATTTTCCTTACAGAAAGAATAGGAAAGCAGCAAGTAAAAATAATGTTGGCTCACAAAGAGTTATAGAAATAAAATTAATGAGAAGCATAATAAATTGGAAATTAGGGGTGATGAAAATTGTCCCAATACTTAAAGACCCATTAGTCTTACATCAGTTGTGGAACACATTTTGGAGAATCTGATTAAAAAAAAACTCAAAAATTTATTTAACCAAGCTAAGAATTTTATTAGATAACTAACATGATTTCACTGATGGAAAACCTTGCCTCAGAAATCTGTTGACATTTTTTCAAAAGGTTACTACTTGTGTAAATGAGAGTAAGAGGAGATCTGGAAGAAAGGATTGTCACAAATGCAGTTCAACCAAACCAGATTAATGTCACAAATGAGGTACCTCAGGGTTCAAGTCTTAGAACCTTTGCTCTTTTGATTTGCATCCATGACACAGATGAAAGAATGGTCAATAAATTACTTAAATGTGCAGATTACATTAAGACATAGAGTGTTACTACCTGTGAATAGGATGCCACTGATTTACAGAAGGATTTATATCATTCAGTGAATTGGGCAAATAAATGGCAGATGGGATTTAATTATAATAAATGCAAAATAGTGCTGGTGAGTTATCATGATTTGAATAACAATTTGGATGGGAATAATATAAACAGTGTCATGAAAAATAAGAATCTTGATGTAATAGCTGATCAGTCTCATAAGCTATCCAAGCATTGTGTTATTGCTGGTGGTAGGACAAATAAATTTTATGTTATATCTAAAGAGATTTTCAATACGAGTCTAAAGCAGTTATAATTTTATTGTATGGTTCATATGTTGTGTCATATTTGGAGTATTGTGTTCAGTCTTGGTATCCTTACCTTAGGAAGGGCTTTGAATTGTTTGAAGGGTTCAAAGTTGGGTTACTAGAATGGTGCTTAGGATGGAGGAGTTGTCATATGAGGAGTGGCTGAAATCTCTTGTACTGCTTTCTCTTGGAAAAAAAAAGAATTGGAGGAGGGGTGTGATATGATTGAGGTGTTAAAGATTGTAAAGGGAATTGATGATGTTGATGCATCATAATTGTGCATAATTAACAGTGAGAATAGTAGGGCTAGAGGACTCTAGTATAAACACTGGCAGGTTGGTTGGTTGATTTAATGTTTTATGGCACAAAGCAGCTAGGTTATCTGTACCAAACATCCAGTAAAAGGTAAAAGTAAATTTAGTAAAATTCATAAAAGGAAATCAAGGTAAAACAAAACAAAGTTTAAAACAACAACATAAATAGCATAAGACCAATGTTTACATCTAGTCTACAACGTCAACAATACAGTAATTCAAAGTTGTAAAGGACTTTCTGTAGCATGACTGTAATAATCATAACTCACCAGGAAGACTAACAGGTAAGTTCAAAAACACCATCAGTAAACTGAAGTTGGCCTTTCCAGTCCTGGTTTCAAGTTACTTAATGGACACTGGCAGAGTAGAAGTCACCTTCAGCTAAGATAACTTTATTTTTCTTACAAGATAGTTAGCCTTTGAAGTGAGTTTTCTTTGGATGTTATGGAGCAGAAAATTTAAACAAGTTTAACAGAAAGCTTGATAAGTATATGAATAAGTGTTGGCTTTAAGACTTCTAAAATTAATTCATTAACATTTATAGTTTGAATTAGAGGATGTAAGAGCCAGGATGGACCAAGAGATCCCATACTGTTCCAAAACGTTATATATTATGTCCAGTGCTTCAGACTGCAGTCTAATTCCAGAAGATTTAATATGTTTCTAATGCAACAATAAAACTTTTGTCGATAATGTAGCTTCGAACTCAGCTTTGTTGTTAGTATTACATGGTTCACTATGGTACTGAAAGAGTAAGACCATACAACATAGGAGAATATAGTATTGGGTAAACTGAATTCTAAAAAAAAGTTCTATTCTAACATCTAACTTCGTTTTGTTTCGTTGGTCCCCTCATGATTCTATTTCGGATCAACTGTCCATTTGATTACAAACGTACCTTTATGCTAATGTTTATGCTTTAATGGTTGAGGTTATGTTTATTTCTGCATGCATCATACTTGGGCCAACAAAGTATAGCAAAAATATAAATTCTCTTTCTGAGAGTATGAATAACCTGGTTCTGAATTACATTGTTGAGTTGGCTAGGTCACTCAGCATATTACATTTTGTCTTTTGCAAAATGAACATCCTAAACAACCAAGAATGTTTGGCAACCAGAAAATAAAACATTTAAACTCACCATTTACACTAAAGTTATCTAAACTGTGATAACCGAAAGCTGTAAATTTCCTATTGAAAATCCTTATTTTTCGGTATCAAACAACGAACTATGGTCTACAAAAGACCTCTGCGCTACATAGTGGTTAGATTTTGTATAACGTTATATTTACATATTTTTCAATTATAAATAAGCATTAATTATAGATTATGAAAAATAAAATAACTCTTCTTTGTTTGGTTGGTTGGTAAGTACAAAACAACACAACAGGCTATCTGCGTTCTGCCTACCACAAGTATCAAAATCCGATTTTGAAAGTTATAAGCCCCCAGACTTTCCGCTTAGCCACTGGGAAAATAACATTTGAACATCGATTGTGTATTGATATCGAGCAATGTACAGTAAATACACTCTTTTGGTAAGAAATGAGTCTTAATGAAGGTTTCTGAAATAAATTAGAGCCATGTTTGTGATTTCAGAAAAATACTAACAAGCAAATAAATAAATTGAAATTTGATATCTTTCGACAAAACTGTTTTAAATAACCACGAAACAGATTAAAAGGGAAGTTAGTTTTCAAAAGCTGTAATTTTATTTATGTACAGTTTCATAAATTATTATGGAAAAGTGAGCGAAACACTAATAATCAGAAACTTAGGGACTGGTAGCCCAACTACTTCCAGAACTCCTGTATTCTATACACACGACACACCCGTGCTTTACTTATGAAAACCACTTCACACGAAATTTAACAGTTGCAGCACAAATTACAAGGTTCAGCCACGCGAGTGGCAATGCCTCCCCTTATTACGCTTACATCAAGCATTTTGAAGCTTAAATCTGTCATCCTTCTCATGAAAAAAAATTAATAAAATATCTAATAAAATTGTTTGTTTTTCACAAATATTTCAATCTGTATGACTGAAAATATACCAATCACAAGAAGTAAAACATTGAACTACACGTGTTTATATTTGCTATGATTTCATCTACATTGACAATTTTATCCACTCATTAATTTTCAATTGATTAAGATAAGATATTCTTGCATTATTCTTTTGAAAAACATTAGGTACAAACTGGATTAGAAACACCATATGAAACAGCGTTCTTAAAGATGTAAAACTGTATTCTCACTCTCTTGCCAGTGGCGTGAGTCTCTTTGTTACTATGGTTTCTTCCATGAAAAAATTGCCACTTGTAATTCTCAACGCAAGGGTTTTGGATTCTCTTTTGTTCGTTATGTATTTTATTTTACCCTACTTCTTTAGACCTGTAGATGGATTGGTTAACTGATGAGTCCAAGCTTGTTGTGTCTGAAGCTAAAGTGTTGCTGAGTTAAACAATATGTAATGTTTGAAATTTTCAAATGTTGGTGGTTAAATTCTATAGTTTTTTCGATTAATCGGCATTAATCACAATTATAGTTTCCTAGGCCTGTAGCACATTGACTGTAGATGCCCAATAACAATATTAATCTTCTCTCTTGGTGCGCTGCTTTTATATAAACCATGCGAAACTAGATTATACACCGAAGGTCGCTTGGCAAACGTATTGTCAATCAGTAGCATTACATACACACCTAGTACTTTGTTGATTCTTACGATCGAGAATCTTCTATTAATTTCGAGAACAGGCAGGACTTGTGAATTACACAGCCCACAGTAAACGTCATAAGAAAAAATAAAATTACACTGAAAGAAGCGAAGGTACTACACTAAATGTACAATAGTAAATCTGTTACAAAATAAAAACCGATAACTCAAGTGAGACTGAATTACCTTTTGACGAGGAACGCCCGGCATGGCCAAGCGTGTTAAGGCGTGCGACTCGTAATCTGAGGGTCGCGGGTTCGCATTCCCGTCGCGCCAAACATGTTCGCCCTTTCAGCCGTAGAGGCGTTATAATGTGACGGTCAATGTGATGGTAAAAGAGTAGCCCAAGAGTTGGTGGTGGGTGGTGATGACTAGCTGCCTTCCCTCTAGTCTTACACTGCTAAATTAGGGACGGCTAGCACAGATAGCCCTCGAATAGCTTTGTGCGAAATTCAAAAACGAAAACAAAAATTGAGGAGGAACGGGTAAATAAAGAGAAACCTCAGAGTCAGAGCATGTTAGTGTTGTGTTAGTTGATGAAGTAATAATGACAAGGGACATCTCAGTTAAAAACACTAGAAGTGAAGATAAGGACCCCAGTAACAAATAATATGTCAAATACTTTCCCAATGATATATGAGTAGAACCTTATATCATGCAGATGCTCAAGTAGTTGCATACAAACCCAAGAATGATGTGAATGAAAGTAGGTAATATTGCCTCTAATAACATAACAAACACTGGATAATATGATACTCTATTTATGAAGTTGTAATTACGTTAAGTAGGTTTGTTTCTTTATTTTGAATATTGCACAAAGCCATACGAAAACGATCTACGCCAGCTGTCCCTGATTTAGCAGAGTAAGACAAGAGGAAAAGCAACTCCTGGGGTACTCTTTCAAACGAATAATGGGATTGACCATAATAACGCCCTAAGAATGAAAGGGCGAACATGTTTAGTTAAATGTGGATTCGCACCCGTGACTCTCAGATTACGAGTCGAGTGCCCTTACCACCTGACAATGCCGGGGCACGTAACGTAGGATAAGTCATATATGTATATAATTACATAAGATTATATGTTTATCAAATAAATTGTACAATATATTTTAAGAATAAATACTTAATAATTGTTTAGCTTTATTTGTAACATGAGAGTCACAATCAATTAATTTAAAGTAAACATTATGACAAATTTAATTACGAAACTCGATAGGGGTCGTACGCATTGTTTGTAACTCATTGATGCAGAGATTATCGAGTGTCGCGTGTAGAGTACAGAAGACAGACGATTAGGTGTAATAAAGATAAATAGTTTGGTTTGATGTTTCATAGCACAAAGCAACTAGACTATCTGCGCTAAAGATAAATAAATAGTGTGATTGGAATAGTAGAAGTAGAAAAACAGACAAAAATTAGCAGACGAGATGTTACGAAACGGAAGTAGGCCAAAGAAAAGTAAAAAGGGAAGTTAATCGTCGTGGAAGGCCTTACGATTAATATAGGCCTAATAATTGATATATTATTGTGAGTATTGTAAAAGATAACGAAAATAATTTATTTCGCCAAAGAGAGAACTGAGCATATATTTATATTAAATCTTTTAAAATCAAAATTACAGCTTAACTTCAGTTTGACGTATCTTAAAAAACAAAAGGCCAGCTAAGCCTAAAGTTACCACTAACCAACGTAAGCCTTATCGAAAGAATCTGTTTCTGTTATGGCGAAATAGAAAATAAGAAATGTATTTCATTACAAAAAAATATGATGAAATTCAAAAATACGAAGCGAAATTTAACGTTTACAAAACTTGCAGATTAAAATAATTGACACCAACCTTCCTAAAAATAAAAGTATACCTCCAGACCAAAAATCTCCCCAGTGGCTCAGCAGTATGTCTGCGGAATTGCAACACTAAAAACTGGGTGTCGATACCCGTGATGGGCAGAGCACAGATAGCCCATTGTGTAGCTTTGTGCTTAATACAAAACAACAACCAGACCAAAGAATCAAATATATCACAGAAGAACTTCAAATTAAAAGTTTAAAACAAAGTATAAAGGAAATTTTCTGCAAAAATGAACTGAATCCCCGCAACAAACTTGCAAGTTTAACTTCCTCTGAATATTACTATTATCACCATTCATACGTAAAATCACATACTATAAAGGCTTAACAATCAACTAAAGCAGCCCTGGATTAACCATTAAGCAAAATACGCACGTGATTAGGGCACCAATGGAAGGGAGAACCACAGAGATTTCCCCTTAGTTATAATGCCCTTACCTCTTTCACTTCCACACTTAACTTTGGTTGATTTTTTTTTTTTTTTTTTGTAATTGCTCTTACCTACCGTGCTTGACTTTACTCTGCATTGTTAAAAAAGTTTTCTTTGGCTCGGTTAGTGACTAAAGTTTCGAGAATCTACTAAACTATATATCTGAAGTAAGAAGTAATTGATTTGCGAAAGATTACTGTAAAGAGTGGTTCAAAATGTTGATACAACTTCAGGTAAAAGATGATCATATGTTATGATGTCTAACCTTGCAGATGAAATATTTTTCTCAATCATTCCTTCTGCTGTGGCTATATATAAGAAATTTTCGGCAGTGGAACTGTTTTGTTTTATCTTTTACTGCTTTAATGAGTCACATCTACAGAAACAAAGAGAATAATACCACAGAAATATAAGTCAAACGAAATGGTAACATGTGTACAGAGACGTGGCTAGTTTAATGTTTTTTTCGGCTTTGTTTTCGTGCCTTATATTTGGGTTATTGTCTTGTTTGTTTTAGTTTTATTTGCGTTAGTATTGCTTTATTTGTGTGTTTTGTAATATTTTTATAAGTGTGTTTTTCACTGAAGTTTTCTGAGCCGTTACGTTTTTTGGCTTCAAATAGCTTGCTGTTAAAAAACCTTTGTTTGTGAGTACATTGTTTGCAATTTATCATACCAAGAAAAATTTTAGAAAGGAATGCTACTGTAGCAATGCCACCGTTCATATATTACATGTAACCTATAAGAGCATTTGGGCATGTATGCATACCCTTCTAATTATGTAATAATATAAGCAGATCTGAAGCTGAGATTTACTAAGGAGATACGTACAAGGGTGCCTTCTGGTGATATTTTTTTATGAGACGAACGAACAATCCGAGACAGAAACACAAATACAACGAAGAGAAACTTTCAGGTGTAATTCAACTATTTTGTGACTATAAATTCAGTTCACTATGTGTTGTATTACATTTCTGAAAAGCTGGGAAAACAATTGAATGATCGGAGCAGTCTGAAGGCGATAATTCGACCTTTTAGGTCAAATTACGTAAGACTTCGACATGTTCGATAACAAGGTTCTTAACATTGCTATGTTTATACCATACGACTAGTAGTAGTACAGTACTGTGGCACCGTGGTCATACGAAGATAATGTAAACTGAAAAATCAAGAAAATCAATTTAGGATTGAAAAAGTGCATAAACTAAACAACTTCATGTGAGCAAGGTTAGTACTAAGTACTAGGCTTAACGTTAGTGGCCTCAGTTGCAATGTACAGGGTGGCCCATAAGTCCCTACCCATCCATATATCTTATGTATCCAGTGTATCTGTGTGCTGTCCCTCATTCTCGCTGCATAATATGCGACGCCATGTTCTGTGAGATATTTTCAAGTATAAATGGGTTACATCGGCCATATTTCTGTGAAAAAAGAAACGAATATATAATACATGCGTAATTGAATATAACATAATAACATATGGATGGGTAGGGACTTACGGGCCACCCTGTATTAGCATTAGGCCTGACGTTAATGTCATCTGAGAACTGAGTGACAATAACGTTAAGCCTAAATACTGTAACAAGTTTAGTGTAAGTACACTGGAAACGCTACTGTAGCCTGGAATAATGAAGTGGACTATTCCCAGTGTAAGGCTGTCGTTTTGAATTTGCCTTCGCATCCAGGCATGTAAGTAAAGTTTCAGACATATGCCTATTTCGTTGATGTATGGTTTGTTGGCTCATCTAAAGTCCCAGGTCAAATCTGAGCTCAAAAGAAAAGTTGAGGTTACAACTCATTCTTCAGATATTAGGATTAAGGTACTCTAGCCCAGGCCTAACCCAGTATTTAATAATTCAATGTGCAATACAGTTTACAACTGATTATATGTTATATATGTGTACTATTACAGAATGATTACTGTGTATATAGGCTACTACAGAATGTGTTGTGGATCACAAATTGTTTTGGAATACTTTTTGGCTCACAATGGATTTACATATTACCATTGTCATTGCTTCTTGCAATCAGCTACCATAACAACAACCTTAATGAAACTTTTGCAATGACTGAAAATTAATTTTTCTAAAATGGATTGAGGCCAGTCATGAATGGTTTTCAATGGTTATCAGAATACAGCAAGTCAATAAAAGTATTTATGAATTCATGTTTATGTGCTGATGGATCTGGACCCGAGGATAACTTTCTGACAGTCTTTGTCTAAATGTAGACCTAGAGTTTAGTATGTTTGACTGTCTTACGAATGTTTTTCTTTATAAATTTCAGTGTTTTTCTTATCATTATAACTATATATGATCCGTATTATTTTGTGTTTTTTTCTCTGTATATTTCAGACTGCAAGATGAAACAAGTTCATTTAAGTGGTGCACAAAAGAAAAACTGGCAGAAAAGAACCAACAAAAGGCTTTGGATTTAGTGGCCAAGACTAGATAGCAGACTAATTTGTTCACTGAACTTACACAACAAGATCTTCCAAATCAAAACCCATCTCTGCCATGAGAAGTCACTTGTACTGTATCTGACTCTGACATGATTAAAGTTGAACCAAGCTCCACATCTACAAGTACCACTTTGTCCACTTGAAGGTCAGAACATTATGATGACGTTGAGGTGTCACAGGCTTGCTCAACTGGAACAACTTTCACAACTGATCTTACTTTGCTTGTAAATTCTCCAGATATCTCTAGTGTTAATGTTGATGCAAGTTTCTCCACAAGACAGTTTGAAGTTGAAATAATTTCTGAAAATGAAAATTGCTGAACTATGGTAAAATGCTTCAGTCTAAAAAAGATGAAGAAACTAAAGCAAAAGATCCAGGGTTGTGGCTCGATTTCTCTGCTGCTGATGTGGCTTATTCGATTGCTTGTGGACCCACTGACTGTTAACACCACAATGGGTCATTTGTTAAATCTTGCTGGACTTTCAATAGTAGCAAACTAATGAAATACTGTTTGCAAAACTTTTCTTTGGGGTAAAAGCCAATGGTGAGTAATACAAGAGAGAATGGTTGTTGTATTCACTGTCGACTCTTTGTCCCTAAATTTTCCTCGTGTTTTGTTGAAAGAGAAGGGTTCAGTGACTGGCGAAATACTATTGTAATTGATCATCATTAAAGAAGCACTACTCACCGAAACTCTATGTTAACATACTTAACTTACAGACAAGGTTTAGGCTTGCAACAAGAGTTGGAAAAAGAAATTAAAAGAAGAGTGCGATTACTGGGAGCATGTCTTGGAGCATGCAATAGTTGTTATTTGTACGTTAGCTGAACGTAGCCTGGCTTTTCACAGAACAGATGAAATTTGGTTCACTGCAGAATGGGAATTTTTAGGGCTACATTAGCTCATAAGTCAGTTTGATCCAGTTTAGCAGGGCATATTTATAAATATGGAAATTTTGGAAAAGGAAATCCTTCATACTTGTCCAAAACCGCCTATGAAGAACTCATTGAACCAATGGTTCAGAAGGTCTACACATTCGTTGTTGATGAAGTAAATTCTTCTTGTTATTTTAGCTTGTCAGTTGACTCGACGCCAGATCTATCACATATAGATCAGATAAGAGTTGAACTCGATACTTAAAAAATGGGCAGCCTATTGAATGCTTTTAACCTTTTGGAACCAAAAGTCAAATGACTGATGAAATGGCAAACCAGGTATTGCAGTACTTACGTGAACTTTGCAAACTTAATTTTACAAAATATAGGGTCAGTCTTATGACAATGCTGCTAACATGTCTGGGCGTTATAAGGATATGCAGCAAAAGATTTTAGAAGAAAATAAGTTTGCCATATATGTGCCTTGTGCAGCCCATTCATTAAATCTGGTAGACCGAAGTTCTTTCTACTGCTGTCAAGTGGCAATTAACTTTTCTCTACAATGTATTTGCTCTATACATATTTTTCAGCCTCAACCAGCCAGTGGAAAATTTTTAAAGCTTGCACAATTAGGCAGCACGTGCTTCCATATTGCTCTCATGTTACTCTCGCTTCGTTGATATTCTCGATAGCACTTCTGATGATGTAATTTTTCCAGAATTTAGTCGAAGATAGTGCAGCTTCTGTAATTGTAGTCTTTATTGCTTGAGAGAAAGTTCGCTTCAAATAATAAGCTTCAAACGTTACAATGACACCGTGATTCATTAATTGCAGTAGAGATGTTGTATTGGGTGGAAAAAGATGAATTTTGACATTTCCATTAAAGTCACAAAGTCCTGTTGGATGGCTTTAAAGTCCAAGTTGTTTTCTTTTGCAGTAATGTTCAACTGCAGGACAAAAATAGCTTTTTTAACCAGTCTTCAAACAAAGGTTTTGTGACCCATGCTTTTTTTATTTGATCGCCAAACAACTGGAAGAGTCTTCTTTGCACAACTGATAAGTGTTCGGGGTGTTTCCGCACGATACACAAGCACAGGTTTTAATTTAAAATCGCCAGATCCATTTCCGCGAAACAAGTGTCAAACGATCTTTTACCCCTTCTAACGTGGCCGAGTTTTTTTCATTTTCTGATAGAAAAGTTCTTGAAGGCACTTTTTTCCCAAAATAAACCCCTTTTATCAACATTAATATTTGGTTATCTTCGTAACGAACTTTTTATTAATTTGAACTTTCGCCTGCAATACGAACATTATGAAAACCAGAGTGTTTTTAAAACGAAAGAACCAATCACGGCTTGCCAAAATATTTCTTTAGTTCCCCATTCACCAACGTTTTCTTTAAAGGCGGCCCGGCATGGCCAAGCGTGTTAAGGCGTGCGACTCGTAATCTGAGGGTCGCGGGTTCGCATCCCGGTCGCGCCAAACATGCTCGCCCTCCCAGCCGTGGGGTCGTTATAATGTGACGGTCAATCCCACTATTCGTTGGTAAAAGAGTAGCCCAAGAGTTGGCGGTGGGTGGTGATGACTAGCTGCCTTCCCTCTAGTCTTACACTGCTAAATTAGGGACGGCTAGCACAGATAGCCCTCGAGTAGCTTTGTGCGAAATTCCAAAACAAACCAATCTTTAAAGGCGTTTAAAAAACTCGAAGCTTTCGTTTGAATTTCCATTTGACTTAAAGGAATTCGCTTCTGATTACAATCATCTATCCATATTGATAGCAGACATTCCATATTCACCATTAGAGAGCTCCTTTTCTTGACGATTGTTTTCGAGGCAAAACAGTTGGTAGCCATTCAATACTGTTTTTACTGGTTCTTTCATTTAACAGTCTTACAGATGATTCATTTATTCCTTCGTCTCGTGCGAGTTAGGTTTCTTTGGCTCAGTATCATCACACATTCTTTTCTCACGCATAATAAAATGATCTCTGTAAAAAGTATACACCCGTCCTTAACATGAAAAAACTGAACTGCCGCTGACAGCAAGTGATGCTCAGATTTATACTGTGCAGTATATAATGTGCATGCGCATTGTATAGGCTTGTAGAAAGATCTAGAATAAGCGAATGACACAAATTCGTAGACATCTTTTCAGAAATATATGTATTAAAATGTCAGCCATAATAAAAAAGGGCCCAAAGGCTTATTCGTATATAAATAAAGCCCCATTACAGTGAACCCCATACTGTTAAGCTTCACTGCGGACCTCCTTTAATATCCAAGAACACACTTCAAAGACGAAGAGAAATACGTAACAAGATATTTATGAAATTGAAGATTTATAAAACATAAATCTACGTTTCAAAACCGAAGTGTCACAGTAACAAAATTACATTTAACAAAGGATTTCATTCATGTACTATCGTGTAATTGATTTATACGTTAGTTTTGCATGCTATTCTTCTCAGTTTTCAGTTGTTTAACTGAGAAATGAACAACTTAAAATCTAGAAGCAAATGTATCTTAACGTCAAATTAATAGATAGGTTTGTTTTTAATCTCGCGTAAAACAAGACGAGCCGTCCCTAATTTAGCAATGTAAAACTAAAGTGAAGGCAGCTATTCATCACCACCTATCGCCAACTCTTGGGTTACTCTTTCACCAACGAATAGTGGGATTGACCGTCACATTATAACGGGGATTTGAACTCGCGACTTTCGGATTATGAGTCGAGTGCCTTAACCACCTGGCCATGCTGGGCCTGAGGGGAAAGTAGCATTTGCAATTTCTATAATATTTATTATAAATCTTGCCCCCCGCTAGTACAGCGGTATGTCTCCGGATTTACAACGCTAAAATCAGGGGTTCGATTCCCCTCGGTGGGCTGAGCAGATAGCCCGATGTGGCTTTGCTATAAGAAAAACACAAACACACACATAATAAATCTTAGGCTTATTTGATTCAGGGAATTAACTTTATTGCAACAGCACAACAAAACTGTGATAGTATTTTACCTGGCAACCATGAACAGCGTAATGAACATATTACCGTTTTCAGGACGGAAGATCTATTGAAATCTTGGCCTGGCATGGCCAAGTGTGATAAGGCGTTCGACTCGTAATCCGAGGGTCGCGGGTTCGAATCCCGGTCGCACTAAACATACTCGCCTCCCAGCCGTGGGGGCGTTATAATGTGATGGTCAATCCCACTATTCGTTGGTAAAAGAGTAGCCCAAGAGTTGGCGGTGGGTGGTGATGACTAGCTGCCTTCCCTCTAGTCTTACACTGCTAAATTAGGGACGACTAGCACAAATAGAGGTTTTGCGTGAACCTATTAGTGTCACGTGACCACAACGAGGTTTGTAAACATATCGCCATATTGGGTGGCAAGTGTCCCTCATGACTGAACGAGTTAACAACTGCTGTATTCAGTACTATTCACATGTAAATGGCTGCCGCTGGCTTTTCATCACTTGTAGCACACCTGACAGGTGCTGATAAGGCCAGGTATGAGGAAAACGTGAAGGAACTGGGTGTAGGAGACCCGTATATGCTCCCGCCACGTGTATTTACGCCAGTAATATCCAGCCAAGACAACGTTGTTCAGAGTCAGACTGTTTCCGGAGTAGATCTGCCATATATTACATATGGTGACATTTATATATATTTGATAAACAGGACTTCCACCTATACAAATGAAAGTCTAAAAGGTTACAAAAGCCTTGATGCGTACAAGTACTTTGTGGCAGGATTTGTACAGAATGTGCAGATAACCAGGGCAACGTCGGATAAAGTCATCATTACAGCAAAAGTTTGTACATCATGTTGTATTACATACATGTATCATGTACTCTGTATGATAGATTTAACTACATTTTAGACGAAGACTAGATACTTAAGTAAAGTAGGGCCCCCATTTTAATAAATGGTTCAATATTATTGTACTACATGTGTACTGACTGTTGTCAAAGCTCTAGCCTAGGAGCACTTCTATACATGTTTGTATAATGATATTAAGACACCTTATTGTCTAGGCTGTTTCAAAACTTAATTTTTGATTTATGATTAATTTTGGTAAGGAATCAATATATAGATAATAAATAGTACAAGTAGACATAGACCGTTAAAGCTGGTCAATAGCCATGTTAGGTTTCTGTAAAAATAATTTAATATTTAGCTGTTCTGTTATTTTTTTATATTATTTTATTATTTGAGTGACACATGTATCCCAACCTGATACCCAGTTGTCTTTAAAAGCTTATATATACACAACTTAATATTTTCTTTGTTATTTTACAGGTGTGCCACTCTCAGCGGCTAAATGAACCACCACTAAAGCTATGGGTTGCTAGTTGCAGGAATGGAGAGATAATATCTTCCCACTGCACCTGCAAGGCTGGACTAGGTGAAGTCTGCTCCCACGTTGGCATTCAGATTCAAGTCTAACTAAGTCTATGAATGATATTTCCGTCTGCATACATGTCTCAGTTGTATATTGTGATGTACACAAGTCAAAATTATCACATGTAGCTTCAAGTTCATCAGCAGAATCAGTACAGCTGCTATCAGTGGCAGCAGTGCCAGCAGATTCTATGAAAGCAAGTTCAAGCAGCCCAGCAGCAGCTTCATGTCTCTTTTGTTGTTCTTTTCTCCTTTTGGTCACTTCTTTCCTGTTTTCATATTTACACAATTCAGCAGCTTTCCTTCTCTTCAGGGAGAACGTGTAAAATGAAATATGGAAGGTACATAGTCAGGTGATAGGGGATCATCACTCTTCGTCCCTGAAACAGAGTACAATAATTTTGTTAAGATATAGACCTACAGGCATGATCAGATAATATTTATATATATAACACATACACTGTACACTTTTAACTAAATATATATATATATATATAACTGAATATGCTGAACATTGTTTAACAACTGAATGTACAGCCAACAAATTAATTATTTGCACACTATTTAATTTTGTGCCAGTTGTGGTTTTCTGATGAATCACTTAAATTGGTCCTTTAAGAGATATTAACATTTTGTCTTAATGTACAAATGGCTATATAACCTATTCATCATGAATAATATTGTTCCTTCAGTAAATTTACTATTCAGTAATTTAAAAGTAAAAGAAAAGTGTGCAAAAACATTTCTTTGACTGGTGCTGCAGTGTGCTCTGCTGTACATATATCATGCGTGTAAGTTTCAATTTATTCAGCCTGGCTATAGATGAATTATAGATACCTGACACAAAATGTTTACTACAAAGTCTGGTGTGCTCTGTGGGTGTCCAGTTTTTCCTATTGACAGCTGCAATCCATCGTCTTCTTCGGTCGGGATCTATAGGAAATCTGTAGTATGACACATTTTCCACCTGTCCATGTCGATTTGAACAGTTAAATGCACAACACGAGTGTACCATCGCGCACTTTTGACAATGAATCACCCTTGTGTTGGAATATAAACACGGTCAGCAGTAACTAGGTCAAGAGTGACGTCACACGCAAACCTCTATAGCCTTCGAATAGCTTTGTGCGACATTCGAAAAACAAACTATTGAAATCATATTAGTTTTGAAGAACAAAATATTTGATACAGCTAATTGTAGTCATTAATCCCTATATAACACCGTGGAATGCAGTATTTGTCACACAAGTTATATATGTGAATATTCTTTAACTGATTTTTCAATTTAAATATTGTTACAGTGTTTATACATTTATAACTACTCAATTATAATTTATATGTATCATGAGACATCTGTTAGCAGTCTTATTATGGTTGATATCATAAATACCGACTAAGACTTGTATTGTCAGAAGAAATTGCAAAGCAAAACTTCGTATACATTTTATTTGCTTTTACCTAAATTTCAAGTTGAAATCTCAGGCAAGTGTTGTTATTGTTTATTAAATCTAAATTATGCAAAACATAAACATGATTATAATTTCTCAGTTTAAGGTCTTTCACACTACAGAAAGCAATAAACTTTGCAATCATTATTGTTAGTAAAACGTTTTTCCACCGAACAATGTTACTTCAGTTCATGACGTCATTCAAACAAGAATACTTTGTGCGCATAGTAACACTGATATTTCACTTAGAAACAATACAGAAAGTGATTTACAAAGCGTACAGTGCAGAGAGAATTCAATGGCTAATTACACTCAATTATTTTATATTTTCGCTAATTTCCTGCTTGTTTCAGGTTTTAGATTCGTCTACGAAACTGAACGTGGTTCTACTCTCACATTAATTTGTTCAAACCGAGCTTATAAAAGAGCGAGAGAAGAACCAGTAATTTGGTTCTCAAATCTCAATGAACAAGTTATTAATAGTGAGAAAACGCAAATAAAATACGGTGGCAAATTAGTGCTAACCGACATCCAATTTGAAGACGCGGGAATTTACACATGCAAAAATCGTGAAGGTGATTACAAACATGATGTTAGAGGTAAATTAAAGGTTTTTTTAAAGACCGTATTTTCATTTATTAAACGACACTAATTTAACAGAAATAACACCTAAATCGAAATCGTCCATCTTGCTTTTAAATTTCTTTCAGCCATAACCTTTTCGTTTGATATTTCACTCACCATGTGTATTGATTAAAAATAATAATTGTCTGTATATACGTAAGATTACACTGTGTAAGAAAATTTTTACCTTTTCTTGTTTCTGGGCACAAAATGTTATTTTCTAATTGCTTATGCCTAAAGTAAATGGAAAAGGCCTATTCTCTTCAAACTTTACTTTTGTGACTTGGGAGCGTGTATAACGAAAACATGATGGGAGAATATATTTGAGGGCTGATACGTGAAAGGGATTTATATTTCAGTCGCAAATCTCGAAAAGTACTTACTTCTAAATATTTGTGTATAACTTTAGTATAAATACATGTAAATCTTGATTCATACGCTGTTAGGGCTCGGCATGGCCAAGTGTGTTAAGGCGTGCGACTCGTAATCTGAGGGTGGCGGGTTCGCATCCCTGTCGCGCCAAACATGCTCACACTTTCAGCCGTGGGGGGCATTATAATGTGACGGCCAATCCCACTTTTCGTTGATAAAAGAATAGCCCAAGAGTTGGCGGTGGGTGGTGATGACCAGCTGCCTTCCCTCTAGTCTTACACTGCTAAATTAGGGACGGCTAGCACAAACAGCCCTTGAGTAGCTTTGTGCGAAATTCACAAACAATCATATATTGTTTTATTCAGACATTATGTAAATTTGCCCGTTTCTACATGTGTATTGACTACAAAATTATTTATATTTCCCATGTATACGAAAGATTATGTTGACAATAGTATCACTTTTAACTTAATTATTTCACAATAAAAATTTCATGTTATGTTTTACGTTTTTGTAAACAACCAAGCCGGGTGCTCATACAAAGAAAAAAGAAAGTTAATTCTGTCATTAATTATCGTTTGCAAAGCATTTGTATTCATTGGTTAGAGCTATGGAATTCCTGATTTTTCTCTTACAGAGCTTGGTAGTTAACGAGGCTAAAAGTAAACAAGATACTCTCTGACAAATCAACCTTAGGTATTCAAAGATTTGGTTAAAAAATTTGAAACTCTTACTGATACACAACACTTCCAATCAATTTAAAGTTTCTATACAGTAGTTTCAAACTGTTAATACCACTGCCGTTCGATTCTTTTTTTCTTTTTTTTTTTTTGCTAACTTAGCTCTGCCCCTTACTAGTACAGAGGTAAGTCTACGGATTTACAACGCTACAATAAGAGGTTCGAATCCCATCGGTGAGCTCAGATAGATAGCCTGACGTGGCTTAGCTGAAAGAAAACACACAAACATAAACAACTCAGCTCTACATTTATTTTTATATATACAAATTACATATTTTCGTTCTCACCATAAATGGATGTTTCTTTAATAGTATAAGGTTTTGATGGGGAGTGCAGAGGTTAGTGAAGCCTAATAATTATGTTTAACGTCACATTTGCTCGCAAATATTTCTGCCTCATTTTTATCAATTTGCTCATTACCGATTTTAAGTCTGTGGTGTGCGAAAATCTCGTTTTAGGAGATTTCTTTAATGCTAGAACCCGTTAGTAGGTCTCATTTATAGCGATCAAAATATATTTTTTTTTATTCGTTGTAAAATATGTACAGGATGGGTAGAAAATGTTTAAGTTGGCGAAGCAATGATATTACACTCCCGATGATTTAATGTTTAAACTGGAATAAATGCGACTGAATAATTTCTTTGGTTAAAAGGAATTTTGATTAAAACTTCATTTGTTAAAACTGGTGTTTTCTTTTAAATTGATCCTCTTATTCTTGTGATTCAGTATTTTCAAATGACTTGCAAATACGTTGTTTTTTCACATTCTTTATGAATAGATTTAAATCCAAGTCGTATAAGTATGTGTTTAGTTTAAGTGGAGTGCAAATTTACAGAGAAATATGGAAACAAAACTCGCAGATTAAAACGTGTAATATAATCTATTGTACCATTTAATCATTCATTAAAAACGTTACGATTATAGTCTTATAATCGAACTGATAAGCAACCAGTTTTGGACTGCAAACAGATAAAATTAGTTAACACTTAACTTTAAATAACTATGTTCGTGGAGTTATTGTTTTAATGAAATAGTCTTCCGATGGGACAGCGGTAAGTCAATGGATTTACAACGCTAAGATTAGGAGTTCGATTGCCCTCGGTGGACACAGTAAATAGCCCGATGTGGTTTGGCTATAAGAATAACTATGTGTGCTTGATCATTCGAAAAGCTTTTCATTCTCTACAGTTAATTAGAAAGTTAAGTTCTTGCTTTCTACTCCAAGTAAGCTATCAAATATATTGGACAAAGCGAAAGATTACACCACACTTACAGTTGAAGGTCCTACATATAGTTGTCAGATTTTCATGAATTACACGTGGACTGATATTAATACAGCTACAATATACAGCTGCATTTCTTTTCAATTTGTTTAAACATTTTCAAGGTACCTCTAATTGTAGCTGTAGTAATGTCAGTCCGCGTGTAATAAATGAAAATCTGATAACTGTGTAGGGACCACAAACTGTAAGTGTGAAGTAATCTTTGCTTTTGTTTAATAGATTTGGTAGCTTACTCAGAGTAGAAAGCAAGAACTTAACTTTCTATTTGCGGTCACATACAGTGCTTGTATTAACTTAGCTAACTCCGATCTACTGTTTTCCACTGTAAAAGCCAACTACCGTTAATTATTCTGAATTTTGTCATTGAAAACTAACATCTCAGCTCTTGTTTTATATATTTTATTTTGTTTTTCTCTGATATGTATTGATATATTAGTGATACTTACCAATAATCTGGATACTTTTCTAATCATAGTTTTCAGTTGGTTGAGTCAAATAATTCATATTATTCGTTTGTTCACCTACAAAATAAATAATTTCTTTATGTAGTTGTCTCTGCTGATCAAACTGTTGTTACTGCACCAGATAGGAATTTTAAAATACTCAAATCTTCGTTAAGTAAACTGTGTTTTTATCAATTTCGTTCATAAACGACACGTTATCTTGTATATCATTTAATTGTAATGAAAATTGAACTGTCTTATCTTCCAATGATAGTTTTTAACAACCTTCGTGTAATTTCCCATTAATACTATCTGCATTACTCTTAGTATTTTCAGAATATTTTGTAAATTATAAAATATTGTAAATTAAAAGTATCATCTTCAAACTATAATACATCGAACAAGATTTATTAAGTTTTATTAATACAGATATCAAAGTGTGTTTTTATATTGGTTTAATGTGTGTTTGCTCTTGTATTACAAGGAATTATTTGGTTTATTGTCTGGTGAAGTTGGATTCTCTGTTTAGTATTTAAATGTTACCTGAAGAACATTTATTTGAGTTGCAGTGTTAAATTTAAAAACGTGACATTCTATTTTTTTTGTGTTACATGAATGTTGTCTTGAGTTTCGGGCTTGTTTCTCTGACGTAAAATACGTGGAAGTTGCCATAAAGTATTTTATAAATGACATTAGTATTGTATTTGCTTTATTTTTCACAAGAATTTAAGTATTTTGTTTATTGCATTTGGGGTTATTGACTGGGTGAGTATCGTGCTGTTGACTGAGGTTTCTCTATATCACCGTATCTCAAATTTCCTTCCTGATCGCTTTATAACCTAAAACGTCGAATTATATATGAGTTCTGTGATAAAAAGTTTTAAATTACCCATTGTAGAATGTCTGCAAAATTTATTAGCTTCAAGTGGGTTCCTCAGAAATATAAATGCATGAAATAGATTATGACAACAATGTTAAAACTACTCACAATGAATTATTACATTAGAGATAACATGAAATCAGTTTTTCTTAATTTTCATGAGAGGAAGTGTCGATGTTGAAGTGTGGTATGAATAAGTATTGGTAAACATATCGACATATAATTACTATAAATGTTACCATCAATACTACACATTCTAAAGATAAACCTCACGACCCTTTGTTCGTACATATACTGATCCATCTAATCAGGACTCCAGTAATGGGTGATATTGCCCAACCCAAGGTGCAGATGTTGATATTGACAGCTATAATATACTCTTGGAAGATGCATCACATTCCATTAGTTGATGCTGAAGATGCCCTGAAATAACTTTTCAGGGCAGTGATGAAGACGAACTCGTAATATTATCGGTACTCCTGTAATAAACGTACAGTATTAGTCAGAGGCTGCCACTGATGTTCATAGCAATAATAGTTTATAGGGATTAGTAAGCCATACCAAAACAGTTTTGAATATGCAACCTGGCATATAATGTGACTTAATCTGATATAAAGTTACGGCAGAACAGAATTTATCAGAACAACTTCATGATATAGCTTAACATTTCGTAAATGGTGTAATGTAACCGAAAATTGGTTGCTTTTGGGAAAGGTATGTAACAGACCTTTTCAATGTAAATTTTTATATGCCCAAATCATGAAAATATATTCAAATGAGAATTTAAAATATTGGAAACAAAGATATTTATTGTACTTAAGAGCATCGAAAAATAATTTTGGTTTGCCAGAACAATTCGGAAAAAGACCTGCAACAAGTCGTACGAACACAAATGTCAGAGATAAAAACCGCTGAAGTGTCCCAGGCGACGGTACGTAAAAAAATATCCCAGTTTTCTAACCGCTGAGTAATTAGATAGATATGCACACACAGATGTACCAGTCACGTGACTGATGTAGTAATTATAGATTTCTATGTGATCAAGAGACTAGATGGATTATGGAAAACCTGTAGAGAGAAGTAATGAGGCTCCAAAGTTATTTTGATATAATGAACTCAACTTATGAATGTTGAATCAAAATCTTATGAACTGTAAAGATACAAATCATATCTACGAAGTTTTTAAGAACGTATTTTGAATAAACAATACTTTAAATTTACAGTGAAAGGTGTTATATCGCAATATTATTTATCTTGATAAATCCACAAAATATTAAGTATTTGCTTTTATTTTAACTTCATATGAAAAATTTTCTCGGAATGCATATCACGCATTTTCTGCATTACACGGATATTATTTGATATTTTGTTGTTTGCAAGACACAATCATATACTGATACATTTTACCAACGTAATATTCCCAAAAGAACCTGTATTTTCATACCTGATATTAACATAAACAGTGACAACGGTTTCACGTTTAACTGTGACAAATAAGAATTTTGCAAGGGAAACACCAACGGAAATCTAATGTATCAATAAAAAAAAGATCGTGTGTAATTTCATAAATTTCCAAGTTTGTGTGATTAGTTTCATAAGTGAACTCCATCAGGAAGTACATAAAGAAACAAAAGTCTACTGTTAAGAAACTGTTTTGAAGCACGACACGTTTTATTTTTCTCACGAAAAGTAACATTTATGTTGTTATTTTACAGAGTGAGTCATAATTAATATTATAACTAGTGCGTCGTGCTCATTGTGAAAAACCTTAAAATTCCAACGGTGACACAAAAGGTGCTTACAAAAATATTAACTCTCTGTTGTTTTCCCAGTGTATGTTCCAGCCGAGAATCTCAACTGTACTCGAGGATACCAAAGAGATGTTTACAGGTGTTGTAAGTATATATGATACTCAATTACTTTAAACTGTTCACATTAAACACAAATAGATGAAAGACTTTTAAAAATATGGAATTTTGGTTAAACAAATACGTTTTTTGATACTAAAGACGTTGTTAGAACAATAAAATTAACACTGGGTAAATAAATGTTTAGCTATGTACTTTTAACGCTTTTAGATCCATGTCCTCCTGGTCACTATGACAATGGATTCCAAACTCACTGCCTGCCGTGTCCAGGAGGAACTTACATGACATCATTTGCTGCTGACGCCTGTATACCTTGTCCTGGAGATAAAATTACTGATGAA
>NC_134825.1:41277876-41393819 GCF_004210375.1 Tachypleus tridentatus | reverse complement strand
GTATACAAACATTTCGTTACTTTTGATTTAATATTTCACATAAGGTTTAACATTATATATTGTAATAAATATACACTGCAATAAAGGAAATAATAAAAACATGAAAAAAAAAACGCTTGTGAATTGTTGAACTAAAGCCACAGTCTCTCTAAATTTCAATAATAGTTATGAATGTTCCGATAAAATGTTAAGACTAAGTTTTAGAGTTTATATTTAATTTGCTTGTACATAAATGTAAATAGTTAAATTACTATGTAAGTTTCTGCTAAACCAATTATATCAATGATGGTGAATTTAAAAATTTTGTGAGTATCAATCCATTAGTGTAATTGTATAGTGTGGAGATAAAAGCCATCTTGATTTCTCTTAACTCTAGAGTGAACATATTAACAATGGCTGTTTTATAAATTCGTTTATTAATTCTTTTCTCAGTTTTGAAGAAAAATCAGGTTTGTTTCCGAGCTTTCCAATGATAAACGTATCTTGGCTGTCAGAATTTTCAATGAGAATCACAACCTTTTTTTTTCGATGTCCTTGTTTACTATTTGGTTTAACGATAATAAGTTCATCGTAATTGTTCACATTTCTAGGAAACAGAGGTCGCTGGATATATTCTTTAATAGCTTTTCCTTGTTTTGACGCTGGTGTTTCTCTCTGAAGATGTAGAATATAGTTATGTTTAGTGGTGCAACACTCAAAATTTGAGTAATAATTTTACTATAACATGCATAAAACCAAATAAATGTTTCTATAAAAATAATAAAATATGAAATTGGTTTCAGTTATCTCATAAATGTTTTCTGGAAACTAGAAAAACTATTTCAAACATTGCTTAACGCAGTGAATAAAGAATGATATACAGCAGACAATAGCTTAAATACTGTTTTCCATTTATATTTTACACGTTCACAAAGGATAACTAGATTGTTTATATTATTGTCTAGACAAGATGAAAGTACGGTAACAATTAAATGTCAAGTGTTCTACTCAATTTATTGTTATATAACTAGACAAGATGAAAGTACGTTTATAATTAAATGTTAAGTGTTCTACTCAATTTGTTGTTATATAAATTAAACATGAAAAGTTATGTGATCTGAACTTCAAACAACTGGTTATTTACTTTATGTTACAGAGAGAAATGGTATTCAAACTGTCTTATTTTTTTTGCAACTTTGGAATAAATCACGCACCCTATAGCGTTTTAAAACAATCAATAATCTTAGTAAAGTCCAAAAGAAGAGAACTGGATATTTCACTAAATGTCTTTGAGACCAATGAAAGTTGGCTGACAGTCAAAAGAAGAAAAAAAAAACTGTTGTAAAATGTCTGAAAGCGTCATCAACAAGATATAGTTGAACCACTTGCAACAAAATGGCACAAATACACTGGTACTTGGCTAAGAAGGTCCCAATCCACCTTTAAAGCAAGTTGCCGTTATATACCGATTATGTGTAACCTGATAATATCTGAATCAGATGTTCAAAGCTCCAACATGACGTCATTTCATTGTACATACAGTTAAAAAACGAAATAAAGTGAGCAATATGAGCGGAAATGATATATTATGGTGCCACTAATGTACAAACTAATTCGCTTTTATTATCAGTAGTGGTAGTATGTATGTGAATGAAAAATTACGAAAGGGCATTCTGATCTTTATGTTTTCCAGATGTTATTAATGCTATGGACATCAGTAAAGGTAATGCGAACTTCTTACACAATCATATATTGTTATGATTGGCTCTGTGTTCAGTTTAATGGATGTTAATTGTCTTCCAACATGTACTAAGATTGAAGAAGAGGTGATTCATCAGTTTAACTAGCATATAGACTTATAAGACCTCAATGGTATCAAACATGTATAAGTCTATTTTGGAGAAAAAAAAATGCACGCATTCAAACGACTCTGAACATTAAAGATTCTCTGAACGCATCATTTTTTTAACTATAAAAATGTGAATTTACTTGCATTAAATATTAATTATAACGTAAGATGAATAAGAACTAAATTGAATTTCGAACCAAAGTATTCCTTTCTTCTAGGTCATTTTCATATATCGTCTCCAGGGTTGTTCGTTTGGTCACTTTTTGCTTTCTTCGTATATTAGTTTTTGTCTTCTTAACATTCTTTGCAGAGACCTTCTTCTCACATTCAGGGATCAGTGGCATAGCCTCCAAAATATCCAATTCATCAGTGGTTATCTTTACATCACCAAGCTGTTTGTGTTCGACACGGTTTTTCAAAACATTCCGTTCTTCCCGAGGTTTAGATTTCCAGGTGTAGAAAAAACAAAGAACGCTGCATGATCATTACAGAAAATAAATAAATAAGAATCACGTGTTTCAAGTCCATTAAAATACATATTGTAATTAAATAAGCTATGGATAATGCGTCACAGTTAAAACTTGCAGTCGTAACTTACCACAAAGCAGTAAGACACATCATAATGAGTGCTGTCCGCCAAGCACATCTTGGAACTGTAAATTTTGACGCCAAGTGAAGCGTAGCCTTCGAAACCACTTCAATTCGATCTTAAGACAGAGAGTCGTATTTAAAATCAGTTTACGTACTCCACCGGTCACGTAAAACAGAAAAATAAAACTTCAAATGTAAGTTAACAATAATAGTAATGTGTATAATTCTTTAAGTTCAACAATAATCTTCATTAACATATTAAAATTTTAATTGAATAAATATGAAATTTCTTACACTTATAATATATTTTCATATTAAACATTGATAACAACCTTTACAATTTGCCAACTGTAAATATACATTTTTTCTTTACACGTTAAACAGATAATTAGCAAAGAAAAATGACGCCTGTTGTATTATTTGAGCTCCTTACTAGTAGACAAATAGTACAGTTGTGTAATAACAACAACTATATAGTTATATAACGGGAAATCAATTAGGTTTTCCAACATATTTACATTGTGAGACGATATATCACGAAACCTACCGACTTTCCATTCCAAATACACGTGATCAGACTATATAAAAAAAATCTCGCCATTTCTTTACGATAATTGACATATTATACAACTCAGTATAACACAGTGAGTTAAATCAACTTAGATTCCTTAAAACTGTAAAGATGTATAACACAAATTAAACAAACTGTCTTTCCATTGACTACTTAATAAAGTCAGTTTGTTTAATCGCTATTCACTTACTGTGTTAAGTTTTATAATTAGCTTCTCTTATTTTGGTACATTATTCTTTTATGCTATCGAATCGTATGCACTGAATGGTAGTTTCTGCGTTTTATAACACTATTAAAAACAGTAATTTTTACAAATTTGTCTTTACTCTAAATTTCCCAGATAAAGAACGATACCATTTTGACCAGAAACACTGAACGTCGTACGTCACTACTGATGAAGTTTTTTCGCTTACTTGGTAACAATTCTTTCCAATAGTTTTATTCAGAACTTATGAGATGGTGCTAACGTTTTGATAATCCAATGTTATTATTACCTCATATTAAAACATTTGTTTAGTATTTTGACAAATTACTTTATTTTATCACAAAAACGACATTATGTACACAAAATAAACATATTAAACATAGATATAAGTTATGTTTTGGGACATACACTGTTTTAGTTAAATATCTTGGTAACAGTTCTTTCTAAGATAAAAGTTATGTTTTGGGACATACACTGTTTTAGTTAAATATCTTGGTAACAATTCTTTCTAAGATATAAGTTATGTTTTGGGACATACACTGTTTTAGTTAAATATCTTGGTAACAATTCTTTCTAAGATAAAAGTTATGTTTTGGGACATACACTGTATTAGTTAAATATCTTGGTAACAATTCTTTCTAAGATAAAAGTTATGTTTTGGAACATACACTGTTTTAGTTAAATATCTTTGGTCTTTTTAGTAATAATGTGACGCACACAGATGTGCTATCGAGACACCGTAATATTTGTTTTTCAATTTCGCGAATACCTGAACGAGGACTTTCAGCGTTAGCCGTTCCTAATTTTGAAATGATACACTGGAGGTAAGACAGCTATTCAATACTATTTGTCGTAAATGTTTGAGCTCATCTTTAAAAAGAGTAGTATGATTTCTCAGTAAAAGCAAAGCTTTTTAATGCATTAAAAACCATGAAAGTTATGAAGAAGTATCGTATTATAACAATCTGCCTGAACAAAAATAAACATCTTTAAAATGTTAAGGAAACAATAAAATAAAACTTTAAAACCCTTTTGTTCCATTACTTCTACAAAGATCTTTATTATCAGCTCCTTCTTCATCAGTAATTTTATCTCCAGGACAAGGTATACAGGCGTCAGCAGCAAAAGATGCCATGTAAGTCCCTCCTGGACACGGCAAGCAGTGAGTTTGGGATCCGTTATCATAGTGTCCAGGAGGACATGGATCTAAAAGCGTTAAAAGTACATAGTTAAGCATTGATTTACCCACAGTGTTAATTTTATTGTTCTAACAACGTCCTTAGTATCAAAAAACGTATTTGTTTAACTAAAATTCCATATTTTTAAAAGTATTTCATCTATTTGTGTTTAGTGTGAACAGTTTAAAGTAATTGAGTATCATATATACTTACAACACCTGTTAACATCTCTTTGGTATCCACGAGTACAGTTGAGATTCTCGGCTGGAATATACACTGGAGAAAACAACAGAGAGTTAATATTTTTTTAGCACGTTTTGTGTCACCGTTGGAATTTTAAGGTTTTTCACAATGAGCACGACGCACTAGTTATAATATTAAGTATGACTCACTCTGTAAAATAACAACATAAATGTTACTTTTTGTGAGAAAAATAAAACGTGTCAAAACAGTTTCTTAACAGTAGACTTTTGTTTCTTTATGTACTTCCTAATGGAGTTAACTGATGAAACTAATCACACAATCTTGGAAATTTATGAAATTACACACGATCTTTTTTTTATTGGTACATTTGATTTTTGTTGGTGTTTCCCTTGTAAAATTTTTATTTGTCACAGTTAAACGTGAAACCGTTGTCACTGGTTATGTTAATATCAGGTATGAAAATACAGGTTATTTTGGGAATATTACGTTGGTAAAATGTATCAGTATATGATTGTGTCTTGCAAACAACAAAATATCAAATAATATCCGAGTAATGCAGAAATTGGATGAAATGCATTCCGAGAAAATTTTTCATTTAAAGTTAATATAAAATCAAATACTTAATTTTTTGTGGATTTATCAAGATAAATAACAATGCGATCTAACACATTTCACTGTAAATTTAAAGTATTGCTTATTCAAAATACGTTCTTAAAAAACTTCGTAGATATGATTTGTATCTTTACAGTTCATAAGATTTTGATTCAACATTCATAAGTTGAGTTCATTATATCAAAATAACTTTGGAGCCTCATCACTTCTCTCTACAGGTTTACCATAATCCATCTGGTCTGATCACATAGAAATCTATAATTACTACATCAGTGACGTGACTGGTAAGTGTGTGTGTGTGTGTACAATAACATGCATATCTATCTAATTACTCAGCGGTTAGAAGACTGAGATATTTTTTACGTACTGTTGCCTGGGACACTTCAGCGTTTTTTATCCTGACATTTGTGTTCGTACGACTTGTTGCACGTCTTTTTTATGAATTGTTCATAAATTATTTTGGCGAACCAAAATTATTTTTTCGGTGCTCTTAAATACAATAAATATCTTTGTTTCGAAAAATTTAAATTCTCATTTGAATATATTTTCATATTTGGGCATATAAAAATTTACATTGGAAAGGTCTGTTACAAACCTTTCCCAAAAGCAACCAATTTTCGATTACATCACACCATTTACGAAATGTTAAGCAATGTCATGAAGTTGTTCTGATAAATTCTGTTCTATCGTGACTTTATATCAGATTGAGTCACATTATATGCCAGGTTGCATATTCAATATTGTTTTGGCATGGCTTACTAATCCTTATAAACTATAAAGTATTATTGCTGTAAACATTAGTGGCAGCCTCTGACTAATACTGTATGTTTATTTCAGGAGTACCGATAAGATTACGGGTTCGTCTTTATCACTGCCCTGAAATAGTTCTTTTCAGGGCATCTTTAACATCAACTGATGGAATGTGATGCATCTTTCATAAGTATATTATAGCTGTCAATATCAACATCTTCAAATAATCTTTTGACCCACTTAGCACCTTGGAGTTGGGCAATATCAGCCATTACTGGAGTCCTGATTAGATGGATCAGTATATAGACGAACAAAGAGTGTAGTATTGATGGTAACATTTAAAGCAATTATATGTGGATATGTTTACCAATACTTATTCATACCACACTTCAACATCGACATTTCCTCTCATTAAAATTAAGAAAAACTAATTTCATGTTATCTCTAATGTAATAATTCATTGTGAGTAGTTTTAATATTGTTGTCATAATCTATTTTATGCATTTATATTTCTGAGGAACCAACTTGAAGCTAATGAATTTTGCAGACATTCTACAATGGGTAATTTAAAACTTTTTATCACAGAACTCATATATAATTCGACGTTTTTAGGTTATAAAGCGATTAGGAAGGAGATTTGAGATACGGTGATATAGAGAAACCTCAGTCAACAGCACGATACTCACCCAGTCAATAACCCCAAATACAATAAACAAAATACTTAAATTCTTGTAAAAATATAAAGCAAATACAATACTAATGTCATTTATAAAATATTTTATGGCAACTTCCACGTATTTTACGTCGGAGAAACAAGCCCAAAACTCAAAACAAGATTCATGTAACACAAAAAAATAGGATCTCACGTTTATTTAACACTGCAACTCAAATAAATATACTACATGTAACATTTAAATGCGAAACAGAGAATCCAACATCATTAGACGATAAACCAAATAATTCCTTGTAATACAAGAGCAAACACACATTAAACCAATATAAAAACACACTTTGATATCTGTATTAATAAGATTTAATAAATCTTGTTCGGTGTATTATAGTTTGAAGATGATACTTTTAATTTACAATATTTTATAATTTACAAAATATTCTGAAAATACTAAGAGTAATGCAGATAGTATTAATGGGAAATTACACGAAGGTTGTTAAAAACTATCATATGAAAATATGACAGTTCAATTTTCATTATAATTAAATGACATTAAAAAACGTATCGTTTTATGAACGAAATCGATAAAAACACAGTTTAATTAACGTAGATGAGAGTATTTTAAAATTCCTATCTGGTGCAGTAACAACAGTTTGATCAGCAGAGACAAATCCATAAAGAAATTATTTACTCTTTAGGTGAACAAACGAATAATATGAATTATTTGACTCAACCAACTGAAAACCATGATTGGAAAAGTATTCAGATCATTGGTAAGTATCACTAATATATCAACACATATCAGAAAAAAACAAAATGAAATATATAAAACAAGATCTGAGTTGTTAGTTTTCAATGACAAAATTCAGAATAACTGACAGTAGTTCGCTTTTACAGTGGAAAACAGTAGATCGGAGTTAGCTCAGTTAGTACAAGCACTGAATGTGACCGCAAATAGAAAGTTAAGTTCTTGCTTTCTCCTCCAAGTAAGCTATCAAATCTATTAAACAAAAGCGAAAGATCATCTCACACTTGCAGTTTGTGGTCCCTACACATAGTTATCAGATTTTCATTTATTACATGTGAACTGACATTAATACAGCTACAATTAGAGATACCTTGAAAATGTTTAGACAAGTTACACAGAAATGTACTTATTGTAGCTGTATTAATATCATAATATCAGTCCACGTGTAATACATGAAAATCTGATAACTATATACAGGGACCACAAACTGTAAGTATGAGGTAATCTTTCACTTTTGTCTAATATATTTGATGGCTAACTTGGAGTAGAAAACAAGAACTTAACTTTCTAATTAACTGTAGAGAATGAAAAGCTTTTCGAATGATCAAGCACACATAGTTTTTCTTATAACAAAACCACATCGGGCTATTTACTGTGTCTACCGAGGGCAATCGAACTCCTGATCTTAGCGTTGTAAATCCATAGACTTACCGCTGTTCCATCGGGAGACTATTTCATTAAAACAATAACTCCATGAACATAGTTATTTAATGTTAAGTGTTAACTGATTTTATCTGTTGTCAGTCCAAAACTGGTTGCTTATCAGTTCGATTATAAGACTATAATCGTAACGTTTTTTAATTAATGATTAAATGGTACAATAGATTATATTACACATTTTAAAGCTGTGAGTTTTTGTTTCTATTTTTCTCTGTAAATATGCACTCTACTTAAACTAAACACATACTTATACGACTTGGATTTAAATCTATTCATAAAGAATATGAAAAAAACAACGTATTTGCGAGTCATTGGAAAATATTGAACTGCAAGAAAAAGAGAATCAAATTAAAAGAAAACACCAGTTTTAACAAATGAAGTTTTAATTAAAATTCCTTTTAACCAAAGAAATTATTCAGTCACATTTATTCCAGTTTAAACATTAAATCATCGTGTAATATCATTGCTTCGCCAACTTAAACATTTTCTACCCATCCTGTACATATTTTACAACGCATAAAGAAAAACTATTTTTATTGCTATAGATGAGACCTACTAACGGGTTCTAGCATTAAAGTAATCATCTAAAACGAGATTTTCGCACACCACAGACTTAAAATCAGTAATGAGCATATTGAGAAAAATGAGGCAGAAATATTTGCGAGCAAATGTGGCATTAAACATAATTATTAGGATTCACTAACATCTGCACTCTCCATCAAAACGTTTTACTATTAAAGAAACATCCGTTCACGGTAAGAACGAAAATATTTAATTTGTATACGTAAAAATAAATGTAGAGCTAAGTTGTTTATGTTTGTGTGTTTTTTTCCTTTAGTAGGGCCAGCATCCTCGTCTTTTCAACCGTGGGGGCGTTATAATGTGACGGTCAATCCCACTATTCGTTGGTAAAGAGTAGCCCAAGAATTGGCGGTGGGTGGTGATGACTAGCTGCCTTCCCTCTAGTCTTACACTACTAAATTAGGGACGGTTAGCACAGATAGCCCTCGAGTAGCTTTGTGCGAATTTCAAAAAACAAACTTCTTTTAGCAAAGCCACGTCGGGCTATCTGCTGAGCTCACCGAAGGATTTCGAACCTGTGATTTTAGCGTTGTAAATCCGTAGACTTACCTCTGTACTAGTGGGGAGCAGAGCTTAGCTAGCAAAAAAAGAAAGAGAATTGAACGGCGGTGGTATTAACAGTTTGAAACTACTATAGAGAAACTTTAAATAGATTGAAAGTGTAGTGATCAGTAGGATATCTTTACAGTTACAAAATTTTAACCAAATCTTTGAATTCCTAAGGTTGATTTGTCAGAGAGTATCTTGTTTACTTTTAGCTTCGTTAACTACCAAGCTCTGTAAGAGAAAAATCAGGAATTCCATAGCTCTAACCAATGAATACAAATAAATATCACAAACATATAGTAAGATTGATAAAATATTGGTTATCGAATTTTTAATAAACTAATTTCAAATGCTTTACAAACGATTATTAATGACAGAATTAATTTTCTTTTTTCTTCCTATGAACATTCCGCTTGGTTGTTTACAAATAAGTAACACATAATATGAAATTTTTATTGTGAAATAATTAAGTTAAAAGTGATACTATTGTCATCATAATCTTACGTATACATGGGCAATATAAATAATTTTGTAGTCAATACACGTGTAGAAACGGGCATATTTACATAATGTCTGAATAAAACAACATATGAATCAAGATTTACATGTATTTATACTAAAGTTATACAAAGATGTTTAGAAGTACTTTTTCGCGATTTGCGACTGAAATATATAAATCCCTTTCAAGTATCAGCCCCCAAATATATTCCCCCCATCATGTTTTCGTTGTACACGCTCCCAAGTCACAAAAGCAAAGTTTGAAGACATTAGGCCTTTACCATTTACTTTAGGCATAAGCAATTAGGAAATAACATTTTGTCCCCAAGAACAAGAAACAGTAAAAATTTTGTTACATAGTGTAATCTTACATATACACAGGCAATTATTTTTATAATCAATACACATGGTGAAATATCAAACGAAAAGGTTATGGCTGAAAGAAATTTAAAAGCAAGATGGACGATTCAGATTTAGATGTTATTTCTGTTAAATTACTATCGTTTAATAAATAAAAATATGGTCTACAAAAAAACTTTGAATTTACCTCTGACATCATGTTTGTAATCACCTTCACGATTTTTGCATGTGTAAATTCCCGCGTCTTCAAATTGGATGTCGGTTAGCACTAATTTGCCACCGTATTTTATTTGCGTTTTCTCACTATTAATAACTTGTTCATTGAGATTTGATAACCAAATTACTGGTTCTTCTCTCGCTCTTTTATAAGCTCGGTTTGAACAAATTAATGTGAGAGTAGAACCACGTTCAGTTTCGTAGACGAATTTAAAACCTGAAACAAGCAGGAAATTAGCGAAAATATAAAATAATTGAGTGTAATTAGCCATTGAATTCTCTCTGCACTGTACGCTTTGTAAATCACTTTCTGTATTGTTTCTAAGTGAAATATCGGTGTTACTATGCGCACAAAGTATTCTTGTTTGAATGACGTCATGAACTGAAGTAACATTGTTCGGTGGAAAAACGTTTTACTAACAATAATGATTGCAAAGTTTATTGCTTTCTGTAGTGTGAAAGACCTTAAACTGAGAAATTATAATCATGTTTATGTTTTGCATAATTTAGATTTAATAAACAATAACAACACTTGCCTGAGATTTCAACTTGAAATTTAGGTAAAAGCAAATAAAATATATACGAAGTTTTGCTTTGCAATTTCTTCTGACAATACAAGTCTTAGTCGGTATTTATGATATCAACCATAATAAGACTGCTAACAGATGTCTCATGATACATATAAATTATAATTGAGTAGTTATGAATGTATAAACACTGTAACAATATTTAAATTGAAAAATCAGTTAAAGAATATTCACATATATAACTTGTGTGACAAATACTGCATTCCACGGTGTTATATAGGGATTAATGACTACAATTAGCTGTATCAAATATTCTGTTCTTCAAAACTAATATGATTTCAATAGTTTGTTTTTCGAATGTCGCACAAAGCTATTCGAAGGCTATAGAGGTTTGCGTGTGACGTCACTCTTGACCTAGTTACTGCTGACCGTGTTTATATTCCAACACAAGGGTGATTCATTGTCAAAAGTGCGCGATGGTACACTCGTGTTGTGCATTTAACTGTTCAAATCGACGTGGACAGGTGGAAAATGTGTCATACTACAGATTTCCTATAGATCCCGACCGAAGAAGACGATGGATTGCAGCTGTCAATAGGAAACACTGGACACCCACAGAGCACACCAGATTTTGTAGTAAACATTTTGTGTCAGGTATCTATAATTCATCTATAGCCAGGCTGAATAAATTGAAACTTACACGCATGATATATGTACAGCAGAGCACACTGCAGCACCAGTCAAAGAAATGTTTTTTGCACACTTTTCTTTTACTTTTAAATTACTGAATAGTAAATTTACTGAAGGAACAATATTATTCATGATGAATAGGTTATATAGCCATTTGTACATTAAGACAAAATGTTAATATCTCTTAAAGGACCAATTTAAGTGATTCATCAGAAAACCACAACTTGCACAAAATTAAATAGTGTGCAAATAATTACTTTGTTGGCTGTACATTCAGTTGTTAAACAATGTTCAGCATATTCAGTATATATATATATATATATATATATATTTAGTTAAAAGTGTACAGTGTATCTGTTATATATATAAATATTATCTGATGATGCCTGTAGATCTATATCTTAACAAAATTATTGTACTCTGTTTCAGGGACGAAGAGTGATGATCCCCTATCACCTGACTATGTACCTTCCATATTTCATTTTACACGTTCTCCCCTGAAGAGAAGGAAAGCTGCTGAATTGTGTAAATATGAAAACAGGAAAGAAGTGACCAAAAGGAGAAAAGAACAACAAAAGAGACATGAAGCTGCTGCTGGGCTGCTTGAACTTGCTTTCATAGAATCTGCTGGCACTGCTGCCACTGATAGCAGCTGTACTGATTCTGCTGATGAACTTGAAGCTACATGTGATAATTTTGACTTGTGTACATCACAATATACAACTGAGACATGTATGCAGACGGAAATATCATTCATAGACTTAGTTAGACTTGAATCTGAATGCCAACGTGGGAGCAGACTTCACCTAGTCCAGCCTTGCAGGTGCAGTGGGAAGATATTATCTCTCCATTCCTGCAACTAGCAACCCATAGCTTTAGTGGTGGTTCATTTAGCCGCTGAGAGTGGCACACCTGTAAAATAACAAAGAAAATATTAAGTTGTGTATATATAAGCTTTAAAGACAACTGGGTATCAGGTTGGGATACATGTGTCACTCAAATAATAAAATAATATAAAAAAATAACAGAACAGCTAAATATTAAATTATTTTTACAGAAACCTAACATGGCTATTGACCAGCTTTAACGGTCTATGTCTACTTGTACTATTTATTATCTATATATTGATTCCTTACCAAAAATTAATCATAAATCAAAATTAAGTTTTGAAACAGCCTAGACAATAAGGTGTCTTAATATCATTATACAAACATGTATAGAAGTGCTCTAGGCTAGAGCTTTGACAACAGTCAGTACACATGTAGTACAATAATATTGAACCATTTATTAAAATGGGGGGCCCTACTTTACTTAAGTATCTAGTCTTCGTCTAAAATGTAGTTAAATCTATCATACAGAGTACATGATACATGTATGTAATACAACATGATGTACAAACTTTTGCTGTAATGATGACTTTATCCGACGTTGCCCTGGTTATCTGCACATTCTGTACAAATCCTGCCACAAAATACTTGTACGCATCAAGGCTTTTGTAACCTTTTAGACTTTCATTTGTATAGGTGGAAGTCCTGTTTATCAAATATATATAAATGTCACCATATGTAATATATGGCAGATCTACTCCGGAAACAGTCTGACTCTGAACAACGTTGTCTTGGCTGGATATTACTGGCGTAAATACACGTGGCGGGAGCATATACGGGTCTCCTACACCCAGTTCCTTCACGTTTTCCTCATACCTGGCCTTATCAGCACCTGTCAGGTGTGCTACAAGTGATGAAAAGCCAGCGGCAGCCATTTACATGTGAATAGTACTGAATACAGCAGTTGTTAACTCGTTCAGTCATGAGGGACACTTGCCACCCAATATGGCGATATGTTTACAAACCTCGTTGTGGTCACGTGACACTATATAGGTTCACGCTAAACCTCTATTTGTGCTAGTCGTCCCTAATTTAGCAGTGTAAGACTAGAGGGAAGGCAGCTAGTCATCACCACCCACCGCCAACTCTTGGGCTACTCTTTTACCAACGAATAGTGGGATTGACCATCACATTATAACGCCCCCACGGCTGGGAGGCGAGTATGTTTAGTGCGACCGGGATTCGAACCCGCGACCCTCGGATTACGAGTCGAACGCCTTATCACACTTGGCCATGCCAGGCCAAGATTTCAATAGATCTTCCGTCCTGAAAACGGTAATATGTTCATTACGCTGTTCATGGTTGCCAGGTAAAGTACTATCACAGTTTTGTTGTGCTGTTGCAATAAAGTTAATTCCCTGAATCAAATAAGCCTAAGATTTATTATGTGTGTGTTTGTGTTTTTCGTATAGCAAAGCCACATCGGGCTATCTGCTCAGCCCACCGAGGGGAATCGAACCCCTGATTTTAGCGTTGTAAATCCGGAGACATACCTTTGTACTAGCGGGGGGCAAGATTTATAATAAATATTATAGAAATTGCAAATGCTACTTTCCCCTCAGGCCCAGCATGGCCAGGTGGTTAAGGCACTCGACTCATAATCCGAAAGTCGCGAGTTCAAATCCCCGTTATAATGTGACGGTCAATCCCACTATTCGTTGGTGAAAGAGTAACCCAAGAGTTGGCGATAGGTGGTGATGAATAGCTGCCTTCACTTTAGTTTTACATTGCTAAATTAGGGACGGCTCGTCTTGTTTTACGCGAGATTAAAAAACAAACCTATCTATTAATTTGACGTTAAGATACATTTGCTTCTAGATTTTTAAGTTGTTCATTTCTCAGTTAAACAACTGAAAACTGAGAAGAATAGTATGCAAAACTAACGTATAAATCAATTACACGATAGTACATGAACGAAATCCTTTGTTAAATGTAATTTTTGTTACTGTGACACTTCGGTTTTTGAAACGTAGATTTATGTTTTTATAAATCTTCAATTTCATAAATATCTTGTTACGTATTTCTCTTCGTCTTTGAAGTGTGTTCTTGGATATTAACCGTCACATTATAACGACCCCACGGCTGGGAGGGCGAGAATGTTGGCGCGACCGGGATGCGAACCCGCGACCCTCAGATTACGAGTCGCACGCCTTAACACGCTTCGCCATGCCGGGCCGCCTTTAAAGAAAACGTTGGTGAATGGGGAACTAAAGAAATATTTTTGGCAAGCCGTGATTGGTTCTTTCGTTTTAAAAAACACTCTGGTTTTCATAATATTCATATTGCAGGCGAAAGTTCAAATTAATAAAAAGTTCGTTACGAAGATAACCAAATATTAATGTTGATAAAAGGGGTTTATTTTGGGAAAAAAGTGCCTTCAAGAACTTTTCTATCAGAAAATGAAAAAAACTCGGCCACGTTAGAAGGGGTAAAAGATCGTTTGACACTTGTTTCGCGGAAATGGATCTGGCGATTTTAAATTAAAACCTGTGCTTGTGTATCGTGCGGAAACACCCCGAACACTTATCAGTTGTGCAAAGAAGACTCTTCCAGTTGTTTGGCGATCAAATAAAAAAAAGCATGGGTCACAAAACCTTTGTTTGAAGACTGGTTAAAAAAGCTATTTTTGTCCTTCAGTTGAACATTACTGCAAAAGAAAACAACTTGGACTTTAAAGCCATCCAACAGGACTTGGAAATGTCAAAATTCATCTTTTTCCACCCAATACAACATCTCTACTGCAATTAATGAATCACGGTGTCATTGTAACGTTTGAAGCTTATTATTTGAAGCGAACTTTCTCTCAAGCAATAAAGACTACAATTACAGAAGCTGCACTATCTTCGACTAAATTCTGGAAAAATTACATCATCAGAAGTGCTATCGAGAATATCAACGAAGCGAGAGTAGCATGAGAGCAATATGGAAGCACGTGCTGCCTAATTGTGCAAGCTTTAAAAAATTTTCCACTGGCTGGTTGAGGCTGAAAAATATGTATAGAGCAAATACATTGTAGAGAAAAGTTAATTGCCACTTGACAGCAGTAGAAAGAACTTCGGTCTACCAGATTTAATGAATGGGCTGCACAAGGCACATATATGGCAAACTTATTTTCTTCTAAAATCTTTTGCTGCATATCCTTATAACGCCCAGACATGTTAGCAGCATTGTCATAAGACTGACCCCTATATTTTGTAAAATTAAGTTTGCTAAGTTCACGTAAGTACTGCAATACCTGGTTTGCCATTTCATCAGTCATTTGACTTTTTGGTTCCAAAAAGGTTAAAAAGCATTCAATAGGCTGCCCATTTTTTAAGTATCGAGTTCAACTCTTATCTGATCTATATGTGATAGATCTGGCGTCGAGTCAACTGACAAGCTAAAATAACAAGAAGAATTTACTTCATCAACAACGAATGTGTAGACCTTCTGAACCATTGGTTCAATGAATCCTTCATAGGCGGTTTTGGACAAGTATGAAGGATTTCCTTTTCCAAAATTTCCATATTTATAAATATGCCCTGCTAAACTGGATCAAACTGACTTATGAGCCAATGTAGCCCTAAAAAATTCCCATTCTGCAGTGAACCAAATTTCATCTGTTCTGTGAAAAGCCAGGCTACGTTCAGCTAACGTACAAATAACAACTATTGCATGCTCCAAGACATGCTCCCAGTAATCGCACTCTTCTTTTAATTTCTTTTCCAACTCTTGTTGCAAGCCTAAACCTTGTCTGTAAGTTAAGTATGTTAACATAGAGTTTCGGTGAGTAGTGCTTCTTTAATGATGATCAATTACAATAGTATTTCGCCAGTCACTGAACCCTTCTCTTTCAACAAAACACGAGGAAAATTTAGGGACAAAGAGTCGACAGTGAATACAACAACCATTCTCTCTTGTATTACTCACCATTGGCTTTTACCCCAAAGAAAAGTTTTGCAAACAGTATTTCATTAGTTTGCTACTATTGAAAGTCCAGCAAGATTTAACAAATGACCCATTGTGGTGTTAACAGTCAGTGGGTCCACAAGCAATCGAATAAGCCACATCAGCAGCAGAGAAATCGAGCCACAACCCTGGATCTTTTGCTTTAGTTTCTTCATCTTTTTTAGACTGAAGCATTTTACCATAGTTCAGCAATTTTCATTTTCAGAAATTATTTCAACTTCAAACTGTCTTGTGGAGAAACTTGCATCAACATTAACACTAGAGATATCTGGAGAATTTACAAGCAAAGTAAGATCAGTTGTGAAAGTTGTTCCAGTTGAGCAAGCCTGTGACACCTCAACGTCATCATAATGTTCTGACCTTCAAGTGGACAAAGTGGTACTTGTAGATGTGGAGCTTGGTTCAACTTTAATCATGTCAGAGTCAGATACAGTACAAGTGACTTCTCATGGCAGAGATGGGTTTTGATTTGGAAGATCTTGTTGTGTAAGTTCAGTGAACAAATTAGTCTGCTATCTAGTCTTGGCCACTAAATCCAAAGCCTTTTGTTGGTTCTTTTCTGCCAGTTTTTTCTTTTGTGCACCACTTAAATGAACTTGTTTCATCTTGCAGTCTGAAATATACAGAGAAAAAAAACACAAAATAATACGGATCATATATAGTTATAATGATAAGAAAAACACTGAAATTTATAAAGAAAAACATTCGTAAGACAGTCAAACATACTAAACTCTAGGTCTACATTTAGACAAAGACTGTCAGAAAGTTATCCTCGGGTCCAGATCCATCAGCACATAAACATGAATTCATAAATACTTTTATTGACTTGCTGTATTCTGATAACCATTGAAAACCATTCATGACTGGCCTCAATCCATTTTAGAAAAATTAATTTTCAGTCATTGCAAAAGTTTCATTAAGGTTGTTGTTATGGTAGCTGATTGCAAGAAGCAATGACAATAGTAATATGTAAATCCATTGTGAGCCAAAAAAGTATTCCAAAACAATTTGTGATCCACAACACATTCTGTAGTAGCCTATATACACAGTAATCATTCTGTAATAGTACACATATATAACATATAATCAGTTGTAAACTGTATTGCACATTGAATTATTAAATACTGGGTTAGGCCTGGGCTAGAGTACCTTAATCCTAATATCTGAAGAATGAGTTGTAACCTCAACTTTTCTTTTGAGCTCAGATTTGACCTGGGACTTTAGATGAGCCAACAAACCATACATCAACGAAATAGGCATATGTCTGAAACTTTACTTACATGCCTGGATGCGAAGGCAAATTCAAAACGACAGCCTTACACTGGGAATAGTCCACTTCATTATTCCAGGCTACAGTAGCGTTTCCAGTGTACTTACACTAAACTTGTTACAGTATTTAGGCTTAACGTTATTGTCACTCAGTTCTCAGATGACATTAACGTCAGGCCTAATGCTAATACAGGGTGGCCCGTAAGTCCCTACCCATCCATATGTTATTATGTTATATTCAATTACGCATGTATTATATATTCGTTTCTTTTTTTCACAGAAATATGGCCGATGTATCCCATTTATACTTGAAAATATCTCACAGAACATGGCATCGCATATTATGCAGAGAGAATGAGGGACAGCACACAGATACATAAGATATATGGGCCACCCTGTACATTGCAACTGAGGCCACTAACGTTAAGCCTAGTACTTAGTACTAACCTTGCTCACATGAAGTTGTTTAGTTTATGCACTTTTTCAATCCTAAATTGATTTTCTTGATTTTTCAGTTTACATTATCTTCGTATGACCACGGTGCCACAGTACTGTACTACTACTAGTCGTATGGTATAAACATAGCAATGTTAAGAACCTTGTTATCGAACATGTCGAAGTCTTACGTAATTTGACCTAAAAGGTCGAATTATCGCCTTCAGACTGCTCCGATCATTCAATTGTTTTCCCAGCTTTTCAGAAATGTAATACAACACATAGTGAACTGAATTTATAGTCACAAAATAGTTGAATTACACCTGAAAGTTTCTCTTCGTTGTATTTGTGTTTCTGTCTCGGATTGTTCGTTCGTCTCATAAAAAAATATCACCAGAAGGCACCCTTGTACGTATCTCCTTAGTAAATCTCAGCTTCAGATCTGCTTATATTATTACATAATTAGAAGGGTATGCATACATGCCCAAATGCTCTTATAGGTTACATGTAATATATGAACGGTGGCATTGCTACAGTAGCATTCCTTTCTAAAATTTTTCTTGGTATGATAAATTGCAAACAATGTACTCACAAACAAAGGTTTTTTAACAGCAAGCTATTTGAAGCCAAAAAACGTAACGGCTCAGAAAACTTCAGTGAAAAACACACTTATAAAAATATTACAAAACACACAAATAAAGCAATACTAACGCAAATAAAACTAAAACAAACAAGACAATAACCCAAATATAAGGCACGAAAACAAAGCCGAAAAAAACATTAAACTAGCCACGTCTCTGTACACATGTTACCATTTCGTTTGACTTATATTTCTGTGGTATTATTCTCTTTTGTTTCTGTAGATGTGACTCATTAAAGCAGTAAAAGATAAAACAAAACAGTTCCACTGCCGAAAATTTCTTATATATAGCCACAGCAGAAGGAATGATTGAGAAAAATATTTCATCTGCAAGGTTAGACATCATAACATATGATCATCTTTTACCTGAAGTTGTATCAACATTTTGAACCACTCTTTACAGTAATCTTTCGCAAATCAATTACTTCTTACTTCAGATATATAGTTTAGTAGATTCTCGAAACTTTAGTCACTAACCGAGCCAAAGAAAACTTTTTTAACAATGCAGAGTAAAGTCAAGCACGGTAGGTAAGAGCAATTACAAAAAAAAAAAAAAAAAATCAACCAAAGTTAAGTGTGGAAGTGAAAGAGGTAAGGGCATTATAACTAAGGGGAAATCTCTGTGGTTCTCCCTTCCATTGGTGCCCTAATCACGTGCGTATTTTGCTTAATGGTTAATCCAGGGCTGCTTTAGTTGATTGTTAAGCCTTTATAGTATGTGATTTTACGTATGAATGGTGATAATAGTAATATTCAGAGGAAGTTAAACTTGCAAGTTTGTTGCGGGGATTCAGTTCATTTTTGCAGAAAATTTCCTTTATACTTTGTTTTAAACTTTTAATTTGAAGTTCTTCTGTGATATATTTGATTCTTTGGTCTGGTTGTTGTTTTGTATTAAGCACAAAGCTACACAATGGGCTATCTGTGCTCTGCCCATCACGGGTATCGACACCCAGTTTTTAGTGTTGCAATTCCGCAGACATACTGCTGAGCCACTGGGGAGATTTTTGGTCTGGAGGTATACTTTTATTTTTAGGAAGGTTGGTGTCAATTATTTTAATCTGCAAGTTTTGTAAACGTTAAATTTCGCTTCGTATTTTGAATTTCATCATATTTTTTTGTAATGAAATACATTTCTTATTTTCTATTTCGCCATAACAGAAACAGATTCTTTCGATAAGGCTTACGTTGGTTAGTGGTAACTTTAGGCTTAGCTGGCCTTTTGTTTTTTAAGATACGTCAAACTGAAGTTAAGCTGTAATTTTGATTTTAAAAGATTTAATATAAATATATGCTCAGTTCTCTCTTTGGCGAAATAAATTATTTTCGTTATCTTTTACAATACTCACAATAATATATCAATTATTAGGCCTATATTAATCGTAAGGCCTTCCACGACGATTAACTTCCCTTTTTACTTTTCTTTGGCCTACTTCCGTTTCGTAACATCTCGTCTGCTAATTTTTGTCTGTTTTTCTACTTCTACTATTCCAATCACACTATTTATTTATCTTTAGCGCAGATAGTCTAGTTGCTTTGTGCTATGAAACATCAAACCAAACTATTTATCTTTATTACACCTAATCGTCTGTCTTCTGTACTCTACACGCGACACTCGATAATCTCTGCATCAATGAGTTACAAACAATGCGTACGACCCCTATCGAGTTTCGTAATTAAATTTGTCATAATGTTTACTTTAAATTAATTGATTGTGACTCTCATGTTACAAATAAAGCTAAACAATTATTAAGTATTTATTCTTAAAATATATTGTACAATTTATTTGATAAACATATAATCTTATGTAATTATATACATATATGACTTATCCTACGTTACGTGCCCCGGCATTGTCAGGTGGTAAGGGCACTCGACTCGTAATCTGAGAGTCACGGGTGCGAATCCACATTTAACTAAACATGTTCGCCCTTTCATTCTTAGGGCGTTATTATGGTCAATCCCATTATTCGTTTGAAAGAGTACCCCAGGAGTTGCTTTTCCTCTTGTCTTACTCTGCTAAATCAGGGACAGCTGGCGTAGATCGTTTTCGTATGGCTTTGTGCAATATTCAAAATAAAGAAACAAACCTACTTAACGTAATTACAACTTCATAAATAGAGTATCATATTATCCAGTGTTTGTTATGTTATTAGAGGCAATATTACCTACTTTCATTCACATCATTCTTGGGTTTGTATGCAACTACTTGAGCATCTGCATGATATAAGGTTCTACTCATATATCATTGGGAAAGTATTTGACATATTATTTGTTACTGGGGTCCTTATCTTCACTTCTAGTGTTTTTAACTGAGATGTCCCTTGTCATTATTACTTCATCAACTAACACAACACTAACATGCTCTGACTCTGAGGTTTCTCTTTATTTACCCGTTCCTCCTCAATTTTGTTTTCGTTTTGAATTTCGCACAAAGCTATTCGAGGGCTATCTGTGCTAGCCGTCCCTAATTTAGCAGTGTAAGACTAGAGGGAAGGCAGCTAGTCATCACCACCCACCACCAACTCTTGGGCTACTCTTTTACCATCACATTGACCGTCACATTATAACGCCTCTACGGCTGAAAGGGCGAACATGTTTGGCGCGACGGGGATGCGAACCCGCGACCCTCAGATTACGAGTCGCACGCCTTAACACGCTTGGCCATGCCGGGCGTTCCTCGTCAAAAGGTAATTCAGTCTCACTTGAGTTATCGGTTTTTATTTTGTAACAGATTTACTATTGTACATTTAGTGTAGTACCTTCGCTTCTTTCAGTGTAATTTTATTTTTTCTTATGACGTTTACTGTGGGCTGTGTAATTCACAAGTCCTGCCTGTTCTCGAAATTAATAGAAGATTCTCGATCGTAAGAATCAACAAAGTACTAGGTGTGTATGTAATGCTACTGATTGACAATACGTTTGCCAAGCGACCTTCGGTGTATAATCTAGTTTCGCATGGTTTATATAAAAGCAGCGCACCAAGAGAGAAGATTAATATTGTTATTGGGCATCTACAGTCAACGTGCTACAGGCCTAGGAAACTATAATTGTGATTAATGCCTATTAATCGAAAAAACTATAGAATTTAACCACCAACATTTGAAAATTTCAAACATTACATATTGTTTAACTCAGCAACACTTTAGCTTCAGACACAACAAGCTTGGACTCATCAGTTAACCAATCCATCTACAGGTCTAAAGAAGTAGGGTAAAATAAAATACATAACGAACAAAAGAGAATCCAAAACCCTTGCGTTGAGAATTACAAGTGGCAATTTTTTCATGGAAGAAACCATAGTAACAAAGAGACTCACGCCACTGGCAAGAGAGTGAGAATACAGTTTTACATCTTTAAGAACACTGTTTCATATGGTGTTTCTAATCCAGTTTGTACCTAATGTTTTTCAAAAGAATAATGCAAGAATATCTTATCTTAATCAATTGAAAATTAATGAGTGGATAAAATTGTCAATGTAGATGAAATCATAGCAAATATAAACACGTGTAGTTCAATGTTTTACTTCTTGTGATTGGTATATTTTCAGTCATACAGATTGAAATATTTGTGAAAAACAAACAATTTTATTAGATATTTTATTAATTTTTTTTCATGAGAAGGATGACAGATTTAAGCTTCAAAATGCTTGATGTAAGCGTAATAAGGGAAGGCATTGCCACTCGCGTGGCTGAACCTTGTAATTTGTGCTGCAACTGTTAAATTTCGTGTGAAGTGGTTTTCATAAGTAAAGCACGGGTGTGTCGTGTGTATAGAATACAGGAGTTCTGGAAGTAGTTGGGCTACCAGTCCCTAAGTTTCTGATTATTAGTGTTTCGCTCACTTTTCCATAATAATTTATGAAACTGTACATAAATAAAATTACAGCTTTTGAAAACTAACTTCCCTTTTAATCTGTTTCGTGGTTATTTAAAACAGTTTTGTCGAAAGATATCAAATTTCAATTTATTTATTTGCTTGTTAGTATTTTTCTGAAATCACAAACATGGCTCTAATTTATTTCAGAAACCTTCATTAAGACTCATTTCTTACCAAAAGAGTGTATTTACTGTACATTGCTCGATATCAATACACAATCGATGTTCAAATGTTATTTTCCCAGTGGCTAAGCGGAAAGTCTGGGGGCTTATAACTTTCAAAATCGGATTTTGATACTTGTGGTAGGCAGAACGCAGATAGCCTGTTGTGTTGTTTTGTACTTACCAACCAACCAAACAAAGAAGAGTTATTTTATTTTTCATAATCTATAATTAATGCTTATTTATAATTGAAAAAATATGTAAATATAACGTTATACAAAATCTAACCACTATGTAGCGCAGAGGTCTTTTGTAGACCATAGTTCATTGTTTGATACCGAAAAATAAGGATTTTCAATAGGAAATTTACAGCTTTCGGTTATCACAGTTTAGATAACTTTAGTGTAAATGGTGAGTTTAAATGTTTTATTTTCTGGTTGCCAAACATTCTTGGTTGTTTAGGATGTTCTTTTTTGCAAAAGACAAAATGTAATATGCCGAGTGACCTAGCCAACTCAACAATGTAATTCAGAACCAGGTTATTCATACTCTCAGAAAGAGAATTTATATTTTTGCTATACTTTGTTGGCCCAAGTATGATGCATGCAGAAATAAACATAACCTCAACCATTAAAGCATAAACATTAGCATAAAGGTACGTTTGTAATCAAATGGACAGTTGATCCGAAATAGAATCATGAGGGGACCAACGAAACAAAAACGAAGTTAGATGTTAGAATAGAACTTTTTTTTAGAATTCAGTTTACCCAATACTATATTCTCCTATGTTGTATGGTCTTACTCTTTCAGTACCATAGTGAACCATGTAATACTAACAACAAAGCTGAGTTCGAAGCTACATTATCGACAAAAGTTTTATTGTTGCATTAGAAACATATTAAATCTTCTGGAATTAGACTGCAGTCTGAAGCACTGGACATAATATATAACGTTTTGGAACAGTATGGGATCTCTTGGTCCATCCTGGCTCTTACATCCTCTAATTCAAACTATAAATGTTAATGAATTAATTTTTAGAAGTCTTAAAGCCAACACTTATTCATATACTTATCAAGCTTTCTGTTAAACTTGTTTAAATTTTCTGCTCCATAACATCCAAAGAAAACTCACTTCAAAGGCTAACTATCTTGTAAGAAAAATAAAGTTATCTTAGCTGAAGGTGACTTCTACTCTGCCAGTGTCCATTAAGTAACTTGAAACCAGGACTGGAAAGGCCAACTTCAGTTTACTGATGGTGTTTTTGAACTTACCTGTTAGTCTTCCTGGTGAGTTATGATTATTACAGTCATGCTACAGAAAGTCCTTTACAACTTTGAATTACTGTATTGTTGACGTTGTAGACTAGATGTAAACATTGGTCTTATGCTATTTATGTTGTTGTTTTTAAACTTTGTTTTGTTTTACCTTGATTTCCTTTTATGAATTTTACTAAATTTACTTTTACCTTTTACTGGATGTTTGGTACAGATAACCTAGCTGCTTTGTGCCATAAAACATTAAATCAACCAACCAACCTGCCAGTGTTTATACTAGAGTCCTCTAGCCCTACTATTCTCACTGTTAATTATGCACAATTATGATGCATCAACATCATCAATTCCCTTTACAATCTTTAACACCTCAATCATATCACACCCCTCCTCCAATTCTTTTTTTTTCCAAGAGAAAGCAGTACAAGAGATTTCAGCCACTCCTCATATGACAACTCCTCCATCCTAAGCACCATTCTAGTAACCCAACTTTGAACCCTTCAAACAATTCAAAGCCCTTCCTAAGGTAAGGATACCAAGACTGAACACAATACTCCAAATATGACACAACATATGAACCATACAATAAAATTATAACTGCTTTAGACTCGTATTGAAAATCTCTTTAGATATAACATAAAATTTATTTGTCCTACCACCAGCAATAACACAATGCTTGGATAGCTTATGAGACTGATCAGCTATTACATCAAGATTCTTATTTTTCATGACACTGTTTATATTATTCCCATCCAAATTGTTATTCAAATCATGATAACTCACCAGCACTATTTTGCATTTATTATAATTAAATCCCATCTGCCATTTATTTGCCCAATTCACTGAATGATATAAATCCTTCTGTAAATCAGTGGCATCCTATTCACAGGTAGTAACACTCTATGTCTTAATGTAATCTGCACATTTAAGTAATTTATTGACCATTCTTTCATCTGTGTCATGGATGCAAATCAAAAGAGCAAAGGTTCTAAGACTTGAACCCTGAGGTACCTCATTTGTGACATTAATCTGGTTTGGTTGAACTGCATTTGTGACAATCCTTTCTTCCAGATCTCCTCTTACTCTCATTTACACAAGTAGTAACCTTTTGAAAAAATGTCAACAGATTTCTGAGGCAAGGTTTTCCATCAGTGAAATCATGTTAGTTATCTAATAAAATTCTTAGCTTGGTTAAATAAATTTTTGGAGTTTTTTTTTAATCAGATTCTCCAAAATGTGTTCCACAACTGATGTAAGACTAATGGGTCTTTAAGTATTGGGACAATTTTCATCACCCCTAATTTCCAATTTATTATGCTTCTCATTAATTTTATTTCTATAACTCTTTGTGAGCCAACATTATTTTTACTTGCTGCTTTCCTATTCTTTCTGTAAGGAAAATATTTACCTTGAACATTGACAGTTTTTTCTTTGAAGATTTTCCACATTTGCTCAGTGTCTCAGCATAACACAGCTGCCCAGTTAACAGATAATTCTTGTTGTTTCCCTTTAAAATTTGAAATCAAAATATTGTTATTTCTCATTTCAATATGCAGGAAAAAACATCAAACCTAATACAGCAGTGATCACTTGTACCCATGTGTTCCCCAGTTTTCTACCTGTATTTTCAAAGTTACAACAAATCTGACAGAGCATTTTCTAGTGGATTCCTTGACCAATTGGTAAAAAAAGCCATTATGAACAGTTGACAAAAACCTTTCTCTCTCACAGGTTGACTGTAGCATTTCCCGTTTTGTATGCTTGAAATTAAAATCACTCATAATTGTGGCTTCACAAACAGCTGAAACCTTAATCTCATTGTGACTGTTTGAGTTATGTGAATATCCTTTGGTTGTTTGTAACAAATTCCCATTAAATGTCATTTCCTTCATATACACTAATAGAAACTTCACTGGATATAATCTCATTGTTGTTATCTTTGATATCTTTAACTAAAACAGGATGTAACTTACATTGTACATGTAAATCCACTTCTCCCTTTTGTACTCTAATTATTAAAAAAGACATTAACACTATATTTGAAGGAAATTTTTGTCACACATCATCTTTGTTTAACCGTATTTCAGTTATTCCCATTATATCAAAATCTTTCATTCCTACTAATGCTCTGAAGTTATCTATTTTATATCTTTTACTTCTGTTATTATGATAGTAAGAAATAAGTCTACCCTTATAATTACTTCTATACTAATTTCCTCAACTGAACTTTTCTCTACCTCTTATTTATTTTTCATTAGTTTATCGTGGACCTCACCACTATCTAGTCATATTGTGTGTGTCACTAGTTACAATAAGTATGAACTTAATGAATTTTAGTATTTAGGTGAGACTTTCCAGTTTTTGAAACACAGTAACCAAAGAGGAAATAAATATGTGGCTTCTATCAACACTTTAACTCCTCTGCAAACTTGTGCACATTTTTTTACATTCAACTCATACTCAGAAACTACATACGTCAAAATTTTAGGATTCTTCTATAGTAGATGTCTGTGATTTGTTAGTGATAAATTTGAAAATAACATGCAGCAAGCAGTCCACTTATTTTAAAATTAGATATTTAAAACAAGTTAAATGTACCTTCAAGAATTCTTTAGACTATGATGACTACAGTTGTATTTTAAATGTGACAGTTCTCTTCATGTTAAAAGTCCACTTAGGCTGATTAAATTATTTTAGAATCCATTTCACAAGCTGAACTAATTTAAAATACTCTGTAACAAGTTATTCTCCATATTTCTATCAAACTGTTAAATTCATTTTTAAATATCAACCAGTTTCAAAATGAGTATTGTTATAGATTTTTTAATGGTACATTATGATAATAAAATGAATTAAATATGTTAAAATAATTCACCCAGAAAGTTCAAATAATACAGGTATTTCATTCAAAGTTATTTTAGTGTTGGCCTGCTGTACACTTTGTATTGTACCTCAGTGTTATTACTATGTCCTACTTGAGTTAGAGCAATGGAATTTTATTAAATCTGTACCAGATTAGGTTAGAAAAACTACTTTCCCAAGAAATGTTTAAGATACATATGTAATACAGACCCATAATGAAGCAACAGTACCATTACATAGTAAATTTAGAAATTTATCTAAAACCCATATTGAGTTACATTGTCCTTTATGAGCAGAAATATATCAAACAGCTTCACAATTTTCAACAAGAAACATATTGAAACATGTTTATAATCAGAAAGAATAATCAGGTTTGTTATTCTTCTGAGAACAAAAATATAAGAGAATGTTACTTAGGAAATATGACTGGTTAATTGGTGTTTAATAATTTTAGCTTAAAGAGACCCACAAAACATTTGCAATAAAATTAATATATTTATTGTAACAGTACTTCTTTAAATACTAGAGTAATACAAAAGAACTCTTATCACATACACCAAAAATCTAAGTCCACTTGTCTTAGGCCTGACATTTGTTAATCATTTATTTTGCATACATCCTTTCTGCAATAAAGAAATAAATTAACACTGTAATTTATGTATATTTTTTGGTTTAATTTAGTTAGGGCTGAACTTTACCATACTCAAAACAATAAATAGACTTACCATGTTATTGTATGACTTATTAATGTTAGATCTTTTTAAAACTTTGATGAGCTTTTAATATGTGTTACTTCAAAATGTTGACTGAAGTATATTTACACCTGCCTTTTGTTTATATCTTTTAAAATGAAGTGCACATAAAGTTTCAGAACAGTATTATAATGAGAGATAATTTAATGTTATATAATACATTTTGTTAGAATATTTGTTTTATATGGAAAGAAATGCAAGTTAAACATCTGTGCAATGTGGCTAACTGCATTTCTATTTGTTGTATTAAGATGTGTCTCATTTTAACATTTAGAAATTTATATCAGTGATAAAGTGTTTTTTTTAACTGTAATGTTAGTGCAACTTATAGCAGTTTAAATATATCATAAGAATTTTGATATTGTATTCAAACTCAGGTTTTTATAGTTGAAAGTGACTGATAATTTGTTTTATTCTCTGAATTACACTTTCATGCAGTTGTAAAGTTATATATTTTAATATTAGTAAGACAGTAGTAAATTGCTTTTGGCAATGTTTTGAATAATATTTCAGTTGGTATTTCTCAAGTTAAATTGATTTTGTTTGTGTTCTGGATGGAATTAACTAGTGTGTTTTCAAATGTATTTTCAAATACATATTTCACAGATGAGAATGAGTTTTCAATGTTGTAGTGTGGTTAGAAGATCAAGAAATAAGGTTTTATAAGATTGAAGACAGAAAAGAGTTAAGAAATATTAAATCATTCAAACTGGGAAAGTGTGCCTAAACAAGTGTGTACATGTTTGTATGTATATTAATTGATAGGTACTTATATCTTTAATTTTAGGAACTGCTCTGGTAGTTTGTTTTCTGGCAAGTAATATTGAGATGCTATTTCAAAGACATGTTTTTCTGTTGAAGGTTGTGGAATAAATGAACTTATCAAGTTAATCCTAAAATAATTGATAGATTACTCTCTGTTTTATAAATACAATTTTTAAGCTATTTTTGCATCTTGAATTTGTTGACTACAAAATCACATAAAGCTTTAAACAGAAACACTGTCAGTGATGCAGTTATTTCCTTTTTTTACTGTTTAGGTTTCCTGTGTAGATTACACTATATATATGAAAACTGTGAGGTCATCCCATAAGTAATATCATTTTAACACTAAGATTTAAAAGAAGAAAAATAACTCAAATAACAACTTTAATCAATTACATATTTTTCATCTCTTCTCAATAACAGTCTGGAAATGTATCAAAATATTTTCAATATCACACTTATAAAAATCAAGTTGTTTTGAGATATAAAAGGTACAAGAGTTACTTTTTAACAAATCATAGAAGTAAACTGTTTTCCATTCAGATGATGTGTCAAGTTTTGAAAAAATTATAATCTGAAGGAGCAAGATCAGGAGAATAAGGAGGATGGGGAAGTTTCTTCCAGCTAAGCTGTTCAATTTTTTTAAAAGTAACCCTAGCAATGTTAGGATGTGCATTGTTATGGTGGAAAACAACTCCTTTCTGATTTACAAAAGCAGGTCTCTTTTATTTATTTTTTAGTGCAGCTTTCAATTAATCCAGTTACTGCCAGCATCTCTCAGCAGTTATTGTGTGATTTGTTTGTAACAATTCAAAGAGTGTTACACCACCTGAAGTACAGGTTCACTTTTGACTGTGGTGTTGCTGGTTCTACTGCATTAACCCACTGTTGGCAGTGCATGGCATTTTGAAAGAGTATCCATTTCTTATCTCCAGTCACTAACTAGGTGGCTCAAAAATGAAGCTTGAAGTTCATGAGAGTGAAGAGATGTGCAGATGTCTACTCATTCTCTCAGATTATAAGCTGACAACTCATGTGGTACCCATTTTCCAAACTTTAAAACTCTACCAAGTTGCAAATGTTGATGGACAATGGAAGGATGGACAACAGTTACAGCACAATCTTTCTCATGTATTGCTAGAAGCAGGTCATTGTCAAACTCAGCAGGGCACTCAGTGCGAGCTGCATCCGTCAAACTGTAGTCACCAGTTTTAAACTTATGGAACCATCTTTGACACTTCCCTATATTCAGAATGTCATTGTTGTACACATCTTGAATGCTTCTTCAGTAGCACTCTTTCATTTTCTGAAGTTGTAAAACATTATATTCTTTATGTGCTCTTCTGATACCTCCATGATAATTGGGGCTTCTAAAATAAATACAACAAAAATTAGTGAAGAAACAAATTGGTTTACTCTGAATGTTATCATTTCATCCCATATAACTTGTGTGACTTTGAGAATAACTTCATTTAGCCAAGAAATATGCATTTAAACTTATCCTATCCCAAAAAACGACATTACTTATGGGATGACCTAATATGTATAAAAAAAAACAAAACTATTCTATGCAAAAAGAATATTAATAATTTACACACACACACACACACACACACACACATATATATATATATATATATACATGTTACTGTTTGTTTATGGTAGTAGAAATCACTATCTACTTGCTCCTTTTCTATGCATTTTTTCAGTAGCAAATATTTCTATCATGTATTTTATTCTCAAATATCTGATATATATAAAATAAGTGAATTACTGTGAGTTGCACATCTTTCATATCAAACTTACCAATTTGTGTTGCTGTGAATGTAATTTACTACATAATGTCTTGAGGAGGAAGTTACACTAGAACCTTTCTAATTAATACTTCATGTCATATGATACAGTTTTGAAAGTTCAGGAAAATGACACACCTACAATGTCATGCATTATGAAAATAATGATGAAAGTTGGATGTTAAGTAAATTTTCATAAAGAAAGACCATTTATGGATATTTATAGAAATTTAAAGATATCATTCCACCTTTTATAATATTTGTTGAGTGAGAGAAAAATGAACAAATCAACTAAAAAAACATGTACTTCTAAATGTAAGTGATACCATTATCAGTACTGGTAACTTGTAATATAAAACAAATATTTTAAAAATGGTGATGGAAAAGTTTAAATTGTTTATAATAATTAATGGAGAATTTCACTAATTGTTTGAGAAACAAGTAGAAAATATTTTTTTTTGTTCTTCAAGTTTAACTCCAAAGTAAAGAACATTCTGTAATATCTTGTATTGCTAATAAAATTGGGAATTATTCAATAAATTACAGTAAGACTCTTGTAAGACTGTTAATGAGTTGAGAGTTAATTTTTTGTAATGTTATTTTTTATGCTTTTTATGATAAAGCATATGTAACATTTTTGTCAGTAGAAATTTCAAGCTTGAAAACATTTTCTTACAGAGGAATGGTTAAGTATGAATCCCTATAGATTCTTTCACAATGCAAGTCAAATTTACAGTACACTTACTTTGCTCTTGTTTATACAAATTGTGTTGGTAAAAAGTTGTAGTTTAATGTTATATACTCTTCATTTATCAGCCTGTCTTTATAATGCTCTTCCCTGTAACATATGTTAAACTTGTAATACAGAAGTGTGGAAATGTGTTAGGACAAAGTCAAAAATAGATTTCAGGTTGTCTCAAAAGAACAATAGAAGGTGAATCCCATACTAAACTCAGTACAACTGAAATGTAGTTAGAGTGATTGATTAAGGAAACAGTTAGCATTTTGTTGTCTCTCTCTTGCTTTAATTACTATGGATGGTTTTTTAGGTATTGCTGCAAGATAATTAATAAGAGTGTCCTTTGAGATTTTACTCCAAGTGTCTCTGATACACTCATATGAAGCTTTTTTGGAAGTAACTTTTGATTTGTCAAGTTTTCAATCTATCAAATCCCAGATCTGCTCAATTAGGTTGAGACTGCAACTCTTTGGGGGGGCAATTACATCATTTGAATGATTTTAGCAACAGCTTTCATAGCTAAGTAAATTTTTCTGCATAGGTTGTATGAGTATCTGAGGTTATTATAATCTTGGCAGTAGAGTCCTTTACCAATAATATGCAAACCACCGGGTATACCATACTTGATCAATACTGCATTGTACTTGTGCTGGTCTATTATTCCATTTATTTTGTAGATATTTTCTATCACCTCAGCAGAAAAATGTCCCCAGATCATCACACTGCTTCTACCATGCTTTATGGCAGGTGCCATGCATTGAGATAAGTATCTTTCTACTACCTTCAGCCAGACATACTACCAACACTTTGACCGAAATACTTCAAACTTGGACTCATCCATCTATAACAGCTCTTTCCAATTATTAGCAGTCCATTTTTTGTATTTTTCAGTAAATTTAAGTCTCTTGCAAATATTTGAATATCAAAGTAAAAGCTTTTTTAACTGATACACAACCAGATATTACATTATCAGTGAGTCTTCTTGATTCTTTAGATCTGGACACCTTTCTGTCATTTAATATATGTTCATTTATATCACTTTGACATCAGTGGCAGCCTTTCCTTTGTACTGAAGGCAGAATGAACAAAGATACCTGACATCAGTATCATTGAGTTTAATTGTTCTGCCTCTATGTTCAAATTTTCCTGTCTTGGCCTCAAGGGTGTGTTTGACAGTGTTTTGGGAACAATTGAAGTCTGCAGAATTTGGGAGAGTCCAAAGAGAATCACATAAAGGTCTTATGCAAATTCTCTGATCTGTGCTTTTGTGACTGTGGTATGACAACAAAACTTAATATATACTGTTAAACCCTGTTTTTCATTCCTGAAGTCTAGGACTAATTTACTTATTCCATCTGATACTGTTGCTGTTGACTTCTCTTTTAGTTTGTGATTTTAAACATTCTACAAACTTTCTGTGGATGTAGAAAGCACATTTTATCATTATGTACATTAGTATTTTGGAGATTTAAAGTTGCTTATTCAAGAATGCTGGACATTTGAGATGATCTTATTCAAATTAGGTATAATTAAACTATAACATCATTCCTGAAGTTTAGGACTTATCCACTATATAACAAATACATCAAATAAGTAAGTAAATTTGCAACTAATTATCCTTTTTTCTTTTTATATGGAAAATAATATTTTACACAATTTATAACATTTTTATTTGGATGCAATATTAAGTATACAAAAGTAATGTTTAAACACCAAAAACTAATAATGTGTGGAATACCTAATAGCCTATAAGTTACACTGCTAACTGATTTACCTTTTTTGCTTTTCAAATGAAATTAATATACTCATGCTATTGCTACTTAGTAGCACTATGTGGCTCCCCAATAGTATGTCTGCAGACTTATACCACTAGAAACCTAGTTTTGATACAGTGGTGGGCAGAGCACAGTTAGTACTACATGCCATAAGAGTACATTCTGACTGCATAAAAAAAAAAGTGTTATATTATTACGTGTTAACTGTGTAATGCCAAAATGTTATGAAGTTATGTTATTACTGAGCATATGCTACACATTATTTGGATATTATCAAACTACCATATCACCACGTGGTGTTTATGCTGAGAAGCTTCTGGAAATATTTTTTTATTGATGTGTGAACTGTTGGTGGGGGATATCTTCCCAAATCTAGGAACATGAATATGATACATTACTGTATGATCCATCTGAGGTCTTAAAAAGTACTGAGGTGTGTATATAGCTTCTGAGCCTTCTGCACCCAGTGGCATTCAGGTGTCCACCTTGAACAATGTTGAAATTAGGATCTGAGATCATATTTGAACAGATCTTATTGAGTCCATTTTAAAAACATATATATGAAAGATATGACAAATTAACAAAATTTTCTAGAGGAGTACTTTTTTATGAGGGAGAATCTCAAATAGCATTACAGACAAGTTATTATACATGTAATATCTTTTTTTTTGCTTTATGTTATTAACTTTACATAATACCTGCTACTCTATGGATCTCATTAGAACCATTGAATTTTCAGATGGTAACATAAATGGTGCAGGATGGGAACTATATTTATAATGTAGGTTGGGTTCAGTATAGTAACACCCTAATACTTTGTTATTTATATCAAAACATTGTATTGAAAGCTTAAATGCTAAATTCAAGGACAGTTTTGCTGTCTTCCCTGTTGGTGTAATGTTTTTTTTTCTTTATAATTTATTATCATTTTTTTGGTTTCATTTTATTTAGTTAGTTTTTGTGAACATCCAGCTTTCCACATTTGCTCAATTTCTGTCTTAATCATGTGAGGCTGACAATATGGAGGTAAAACTAGTTAGATGCTGTACCCTCCAATGTCATTTTTATCTTACTTCCCTCAGTACCTCTGAACACCAGGGTAAATTACATGATAACACACCTTATGATTTGTGCCAGGTACTGGTTGTTTGTGTTGTTGTGGCTGCGATTGTTCCTCTCTCATAAAGTGGCCTTCAATTATATTCCATTTAATATTTGGATAAGCTACGTTAGATTTGTGCTGTCCTTTCTTTGGATGTTCTATGCAAGTACAGTTTCCTTTCTCTATTCTCATACAGGATGTAACAATTAGAAACAATGTTCTCACCCTCCTCTGACTCATTGTTTTCATCTGCAGTCTCCTGGTCAAGCCAGTGAACTAAGGGTTTGTCTGAGATGTGTGGACACAGCTGATAAATGTGTTCTATGCACATTGCACTGGATCTGTGTAGCTCATACATTACAGGGCTAACTTTGTCAGAGTATTGTACATTCCAATATAGCTACATCGATATTGTTTTCATGCTTCTGGCATGTACTACAGTCATTCTTAGTCTTTACATTGGGACATCAGTTCTTTTATTCTATGATCTTAACGCAAGTTAATTTTCCTGCAACATTTATATTCAGTGTGCTATTATCTCTTTATCATCCTACATGTTTCTCTTTTATCTGAATCATTCTTTCCTCCTCAAAACAACAGTAGCTAGTGAGGATAACTCATTGATCTATCTTCCTTCCATTAGTAACCTTTATCATATGTCTGATCCAGACAGACTACTTTCTCTATGTGATCTTAAATGTTTCGTTGCTCACACAACTGTCATCTGTAGTGCTTGTTCCCCTCTCTTTATACCTTGGCAACTATTCTGTTTGTGATATTTCTCTTTTCAGCTTTGCCAGTGGGGACAGGGCTTTTGATTCAGTTGGTTTATTCGTCTCTTTTGTTGTCGTCCTGTATTTTTTTGTTTCATATTTATTCTCATCATATTTGATGTCTTACCTTTTCTCTTGTATTTCATCTTTATCATTCTCTGGAAGAACTTCTTCAACTGCACCAGTTGACTACTTCTAACACATTTGTCTCTTGCTGTTTGTATAGTATCACCATTTCATCCTCATTGGGCTGTCTTCTTTGATGTGTAGCCACTCTTCAAATTTCCATGTGACTTTGGCTAGGTTAGTTATTTTTTATTATTATTAAATTTTTCAGGGGCCTTGTTTACCTTTTGACGTTTTGCTCCTCACCCTATGACTGTATGGATGTTAGTTCCCAGTAACATGGATTTTGGATGTAGTTGGCTTGCTGAGTTTAGCCTGTTGTGCATTATTCACTGTACTTCTGGAAGCAGTTCCATTGTTTTTTTCACACACCACTTGGACACTGTTTTCCATCCACATGTACCAATTTTCTTCAATGGACAAAGAGTTCAATTGTAGTACAGTCCTTCACATCAGTTCTTTGCATCTTATTCTCTTGTTTCCAGATGTTTTCCTTCTATGGTTTCAAAGGATTCTTCCTTTATTTTGTTGCTCTGGTTTTTTTGCCTATGGAATATGAATTCTAGGTATTTATGTGAACATATGTGTAATATTATAATTTATCAATACTAAAATTGTATTTTCGATAGGTATTTAACTCCTTTCACACATCTCACTTTCTTGTTTAAAGCAGAATATTCCAATTTGTGGCAAAACTCGTTCTGATATTCTGGTAAAATTCAAAAGAGGAAATAACATGGGTAACCCTGAATACGTGGCAGTTTCACTGGTTGAGGGTTGTCCTGATAATTTGCATGAGATACACATTAGAGTAAGTCATTTCTGATGGAGGGGCAGCAGAAGGCTTGTGGCATGTGTGTAAGAATGTTGTTTTGCATATAGAGGGCAGTAATGCATGTGAATAGCTATTTATATAAGAAAAGGTAAGTAGTCCATGGAAATGCATTTTCAATAGAGAAAGTAATGGGGTTTATAACATTATTACACTATATGTGATGTAGAGGGGAAATGTATGTGCTGCTTAACATATTCCTGATGTATTGAAAATGTGATTTAAATCATAAAATATAGAAATGTTCAATATAAGTAACACCTTGCCATTTTCTGACCTACCAAGGAATTAAACAAATGCAGAATAACAAGTGGACAGTTTGATTCATCTCCCACAAATACAGCTATTACATTTTACTTGAACAAATGTTTGTGTTAAAAAATAACTAAGTCCCAGCAAAAATAGTTACATAGTTGATAAAGTTAAAATTTGAAACTGAATAACTGCACATTTTGATTAAAAGAGAGCATTTAGTAACTTCTGTAAAATAAAATAACAGTGTATAAAGACATCATTGCTTTGTGAAATTGTAAAGCATATTTGATCATACACAAATTTACAAGATTTATAGAGCAGAATAATCAATAGTGTCATTGATATTCTTATACTTAAAAACATACATTTACTTCAGTGGATTAATTCACTCACGAATGATTTGCTGAAAAGATTCTAAAATTGTCACATTACTAGTACATCTCGATTGTAACACCAGAATCACTTCCAAAAAGTTATTAATGTTATTTTAAAAGTGGTGCTTACGTGTGTCAATTTCACTTATTGTTTATTTTTTATTGATACTCTATGGTAGTATTCATATAATGTAAGACATTTTGTTATGTATGATATTGTATTTCCTGTATAATAAGATATGCATACAGTTTTATTATTGTACAAATATTTTAAACATGTGATTTTCCATTGTTCATTTGTTTTTTTAAAGCATAATAATTTTATCACTGGAATCTGGTAATATCTTTACATTTGAGTACATTACAGATTCTGATGATATTTCTTTAATTGTTTTAGTGGTTCAGCAGGTGCATATAAAGCAATAGATAGAGGAACTTAGTTGTAAGTTTCTGTTACGATGCTTTATCTGACTGAGCAACCTAATAAAGAATGTTCAATTACTGAACTATTAATATTGTTTGATGTGAAACATCCGAACATTGTGAACTATGTGGATAGTTACCTTGTAAGAGATGAACTCTGGGCAAGTGTTCTTAGTGTTACATACACTGCTGGCTAAAATCTTAAGGCCAATGAACATAAAGAAAAATATGCATTTTGCATTGTTAGACTCAACCACTTATTTGAGAAGAGCTTCAAAAGATGAAAATAAGAAAAAGGGAAAATAAAAATAAAAACCTTTTTTAGCATTTAATAGGGAAAATGAACACTATGAAATTAGTCCAAATACAAGCTAGTCAAAAGATTAAGCCCACACTGAAACGAAGTGATAATCAGTGAACACGTAACGAAATTTAGTCATTTGTGTTCAAGCATTACTGTTGTCAACATCTCCCACTGTCATCTCCTGCGTTACATTGGATAAAAACATGGTAAAGGCTAAAAAGTTGACAGAGTGTGAACTTGGCAGAATTGTCGAATTGCAAAAGCAAGGTCTCTCTCAACGTGCCATCACTGGTGAGATTGGATGTAGTAAAACTGCTGTTGCAAATTTCTTAAAAGACCCTGAGGAATACAGAATGAGAATTTCAAGTGGTCACCCCAGAAAATTTCTCTGGCGTTGAGCAGGAGGATTCGACGGGTTGTCTGGCAAGACACCAGCCAATCGTCGAACCAGATTAAGGCCCTTATGGATGCAGAATATAGCTCAAGAACAATAAGACAGAATCTATGAGAGAAAGGCTTTAAAAACCGTAAACGTCTTCAAAGGGCCACACCTCCTTCCACACCACAAAACAGCTTGGTTAAATTTTGCTGAGAAGCACCAAACATGGGATGTAGAAAAGTGGACAAAGATTTTGTTCTCTGATGAGAATAAATTTATTCTGGATGGTACAGATGGCTTCCAACGTTGTTGGCATGATAAGGATATCCATAAGGACGTCAATTCCAAACAGTACATGGTCTTTCTAAAGTCATCTTCACCACTTGGAATAACATTCCAGCCAGCCTTCTGCAAATGCTTATATTGACCATGCCAAAGCGAATGTTTGCAGTTGTTCTCAATGCAACTCACTACTAAGATCTCTTGTTGGGCATTTGCTACCCTGCTTAGGACTTCTTTTTGGTATGGTCTTAAACTTTTGGCCAGTTGGTATTTAGGCTAATTTCATAGTGTTCACATTTTCCCTATTAAATGCTAAAAATTTTAATTTTATTTTCCCTTTTCTTATTTTTCATCTTTCGAACTTTTACTCAAATTAGTGGTTGAGTCTTACAACACAAAATGTATATTTTTTTCTTTATGTTCATTGACCTTAAGATTTTGGCCAGCAGTGTATTAGTTAATTCTCCTGTAATTTTAATTTAACATTCTGTAGAGTGTACATTAAGGTAATACCTATTATATGTGGTAGGACAATTTTGAATAACACTATGGGTTTAAGAATAGTTTCACATATCACTCTCACAGGTTTGCTTTTTTAAAATTTTGGTTATACATTATACACGATAATGTTGATGTGAGAGCCTGTGTTTGTAGCCACAATTGCTTTTGACACACTGATTTTCATTTCATTTTATATGTTACCATAAGTTTTCAAGCCACAAACAAAACACATTCAAATTGAGCTAAGTACACTGCATATTTTTTTTTAAAAAAAGATCCTAGGGTACAAGCTACAATGTGGGATTAAAAATGTATCCTAGGTTTTGGAGGTGACTGATGAAATAGGACCCATATTTCAATGGGGAGACACTGTTTTTCAACCTTCACCTCCAATATGCTAGTCTTACATGAGAAATTTAGAAATCAGGATAGTGAGATGTGGGTGCTCAAGCCCACAACATCCCACATCTATATCACTACATATATATATGACTTTAAAATAACTTAAATACTGTGCTCCTACCAATAACTTCTCTTACCAGAACAAGATTTAGCTATAACACTGTATTTTTACAACATTACTTTATTTGTCTTTTATGCATGTTTTGGTTCACATTTTTTTATTTGTGGTTTGGTTGTTGAAATTATTTGATAGAAAAAGTGAAAAAGTTGAGTTTGTTAAATTATTAGCAGCTTACATGATATACTTAAATGCATCATTATTTGGAAGACTTCAAATATTGTTTAGTGTGTTACAAACAAATTACAAAACCAATGCAATTCTTATAAATGTTTGGGATCATATCACAGCTTTAGTCTTATATTAAAGATTGTACTTCTTATCATTTAAAAAATATTGAGGTAGAAAAATGAGCATGAGGAATTGAAGAAAAACAAAGAAGTAAAAACTATTCTTTATGAATTCACTCTTTCTTAACACTCTTGAAATAGATAAGTGTTTCTCAATCTTCTGTCATTCATGTACCACCTTCCTGATTTTTTATATATCTGAGTGCCACCTGTAATATTATTTAAGTTTCACTTCATATTTTTTTTCAAAACAAATTCACTTTTTGATTTAAATAAATTTATTTGAAAAGGAAATTTCATAACACAAGGATAAAAGGAAAAGCAGTATCACTTACCGTAATACAGTAAAATATGTTTAAGGCAGAATTGCACGGGACCGAACAAAACTTCTGGCTTAAGCAGTTTTTCCAGCTTATAGAGTGAGCATGTATTTCCTTAATTATATATAATTTTTGAGCAGAACATTATGCTTGCTTGACTCAAGGGAAGTGAGACGTTTGTGGATAAACTTATTATACTGTTTTTGCTATATTTATCAGAATAAGAACAAAAAATAGACATTCAAAATATACATAAATACACAAAACCTTAACTTTATTTGAAGAAAGTGTCCAATTTCAAGTGTTTGTTGTTTTTAATGGGCTTTTTCATGCGGTTAAAAGAGAACACCAATTCTATGGCCTTTTCATGAAGTTCATTTTCCCCCTTAATTTTTGCATGCAATTTGATAGTGTTAATATAACTTATCACTTGCGATGAAGTAGGAATATCTATTTCCTACTATCTTTTCCATTTTGTTCATCTTCTGAATCTCTCGCACTGTTACCATCTTGCGATTCTATTGTAGATTTTAAATCAATTTCATCAGTTTCTGTTAAAACATTCTTATTCACAAAACTTTCCACATTTACAGAATCATCATAACAAATAACTTCTCAAGAATAAATCCACAGTTTCGAAAGCACTTTATTACACATTCATTTTTTATGCATTTGATTGAATGACTTAAAAATGCAATTGCATCTAACACATCAATTTTCATGGTCATTTCAGATGCTCTCTTACAGTTGACCATGTTTGCAATAATATGGATCAATATTCTGTGTTTCAATTTTATAAACTGTATAATTCCATTATCTTGTGGTTGTAAAACTGATGTTGTACATGGAGATAGAAAGATTAAACAAACATTTGAAAGTTGAACTTTTGGGTGACAAGTTGCATTATCTAGGAAAAGTAAAATATTCCTTTTTCTTGTTCCATTCTTTTGTTTCATTTGTTCAAAAAATTCCTCAAATATAGCACTTGTCATCCATGCTTTATTATTCGCTCTTCATTTCACAGGAAGTTGATTCTTCCTTAAATGTTTGAAACAGTGCAGATTTTCACTTTTACCTGTTACCCATGGGTTCGCTAGTTTTCCATCAGCAAATGCAACCAAAAGTACAGTTAATCATTTATTGAATGATGACCTTCGAAAAATGACGGCAGAAAAATTAACAGAATATATTTAACCAATACTTGCTGCAACAAAATGTCTGAGAATTTATTAGTATTTAAACACATTATTAATTACATAAGAATTTATAAATATTTAAAGAAATTATTAATCAAAAACATTTTTTCTGCCTTACTCAGGTTCTAATTCTACCTGTTGGTAGATGAGGTTGGTAAAAGATAATTTTCTGTCAGCGTTATGCAGGTTCCACCATCTAGAGGTCATTTTATAAGAGAAATCTTAAGATAATGCAACAAAATTTTTATATTTTTGGCTTGGATAGATTTCTGGTTTTAGCAGGTTTTAGTGTATTTCTTTTAAAACATTATTTTCCTCATCTCAAAATGACATTAATATAACAAAGTGAAAATAACTTCACAATTCATGCTATAACTAATAATAAATATAATCGGTTTAAAAATGAATTTCCAAAAATGTGTTTCTCAATGAGAAGAATGAAACTGTTTAGAACGAGACAGCAGTAAAGAAATATTTGGTTTGATGTAGCTTGGTTTAAGATGAAGATAAGGTTCTACATTGAAAATAAGATTCCTTTTTAAGTTTTGACATTAACCATCACAGGTAATTCGAACTCACATGTGTATGAAATTTAGTAGGAAAGGATGAAAGATACCTAATTCCCTTCTCTGACAAGGTTGGATACTGTGCATCAATACCTAAGCAAAATAATGTGACTTTTGTTGAACACAAACTTTTACTTCAAGACACCATGTGAAGCATTCTCCAGAAGCTGATATGTTTTTGAAGGTGTCGAGTTATTTGGTAATGCGTGAAAAGTGATGAAAAAGTAGTTTCTCATCCACTCACAACTACCATCACATTTGGAAACATTCTTATGAAGATCTTTCATGAAGTCCTTGAAGTGTGTCTTCATTATGTTCAACATATATTCAGCAAGTGCTTCAGATGAGTTCATAGCCACGTGAATGAAAAATGGAAAAGATTCCAGTTCACTACAACCAAAATTTGTGCCCCGTAGCTCCAGTTTTGCAATCATTGCATTAACTTTGTCTTGCATGTAGAATACCAATATAAGCTTGCCTTGGAATGATATATTTAGGATGTTGAAATGAGCATATATCTATTGTTTAGCTTGCATTGCTTCCCATCATCACTTTTTTGGCAACAGGTTTGACTAGTGTCTCTCCTATTACTCCAATAACTCTGGCATTTACAGTTACATATGATACTATAAAAGAGGTTTCCACAGATTTCACATTATCATCCCCTGCCACACTGTGCTTTACTTTCTGGGAGACTAGAATGTCCTTTCCCTTTTCTTTGAAAAATTCAATAGCTTACACATGGTATTCCTTGTGGTTTGTTTCAAAATGATGCTTGAGGTCTCCATACGTACGGCACATTCTCTTATTGCTTGTTCATCAAAATCCAATTAACAAATACTTTTCATCATATTTACATGATATTTTTGGTTTCTTTGCAGCTGGTACTTTTACAACACTAACAAACAGTTTTGGTGATTCATTGAATTGGTTCTCACAGCTCTCACCACTTTATCTCATTTCCTTCACAAACTTTACCATTACACTTTAGAAATCCTGTTCTTAACCAGTAATCTGTGATGACTCAGACATACCATCATGAAACAAAAATCTTACTCCATGTACCACCTAAAATTATCTTGTGTGATACCAGAGGTACAGGTATCATGCTTTTGTAAACACTGTTTTAAATAATAATAATTTAACTCTTAAAAGAGCACTGAAGAAGTATAGCTACTTTATTTTTTACCTCGTGAAGAATTATTGGAAGAACTTTGGTGTGGGTATTTGTATTAGATATATAATTACTGGCAGAATCTTAAGTAAGGAAAAAAATATTCTGTCTTATTATTTATATGTGGCTTTATTAAAGAATAACACAGAAGTGAAATTTTAAACTTTGTTTAGGTGATAGGGGAATATTATTTGGAACTTGACTCTTTGAAAAATGTTCTCACCTAAACCTGTCTGCCTGAAAATGAAATATCAGCAGTTGTTTTTAATAGAGAGGGTGATTTTAAAAGATGTCTGATTATAGTAATTTAACTATTGCATAACTATTCAATAACTATTGCAGTTCCTTTTTAAAACTCTCTAAACTTGGTAACAAAATAGGACACTTTTAAAAACTTTAATATCTTGAGTGATAAAAATATTTCAAATAATATTTCAGCCAGTAATAGTGAATTTCCATGTAAAATTGATGTGGTTATCACAGTGTAAACTGTATGGCTCTTTCTTCACTTCCAGGGCATTATGGGAAGGCACATCTTCAACAAGTTTACAAATATTCTTGTTAATTTACTATTGGCAAGATTTAACTGTACTAAATATCAGTGAAACTTATGCCTTTAATGATAAATGTATAGCATAATTTTAATCTTCTATCATACAAGTTGTTAATTTGAAAAAGAATAAGAAATGGCTGATAGTTAGTTCAAATAAAATAAAACCTTAACAAAAGTTCAGTCTTAAAATAGACTAAAACTTTAGTTTTAGAATTTATACTACTCTAAATGACAAAACTTGTTCAAGTTATAAAGAATACACATTTCAAAACTACTGCAGATGGTGGCCTAGTCTTTCAGGATAAACTAGAAACATGAAAAATCTACTGTGTATATTATGTAAGCAGTATTATGCTAATAACATAGTTTACCTATAATAATAGAAGAGTTTGTCTCTGCATGTGTATGACCACCATATCTTTAAAGGATAGAGTCTAGAAACCTGAAAATTTGCACCAATAGTAAGTGGACTCTCAGGTTGTGCATCTGGGTTTTATTACTTATTCACATGTATATGCATCTTTGTAGAAAAAGCTTGGGAAAACATATAGAAAAGAATATGTGACAGCCATATCTTTAGATTTTAGAAACCTAAAATTTTGCTCTCATACCAAAAGACCTCTGAAGGTGTGCCTAAGCGCTAATTCATCCATGTATGTATGCATCTATCTAAGGAGGCAAAGTAGCAGAAAACAACAGAGAAAAGAAGTGGTTCCTTTTATTAAAAATGGAAATCACAGACAGACATGTACGTGTGTGCATGTGTACATCTTTTTAAGGAGGTGAAGTAGTAAAAGAAACTACATAGAAAAGAGATTTTCCCTATATAACAACTTTTTTATATAGAATAGTTCATGCAATTTGTAAATGACATGTTCCAACAAAAGTTTTTATGTCATGTTGCTTCAGTAGAAATGTTCATAGGTATTACTTTTATGATAAAATGGGTTCAAGATACACACAATAACGTTGTTTAGTAAAGGTGGAATGGTCTGTTATTGGGAGCCTGGCATGTCCAGATGGTTAGGGTGATCAATTTGTAATCTTAAGGTTGTAGGATCAAATCCCTGTTACATCAAACATGCTCATCCTTTCAGCCATTGGAGCATTTTCAAGTGACTGTCAATCCCACTATTTGTTGCTCAAAGAGTAGCCCAAGAGGTGGTGGTGGGTGGTGATGACTAGCTACCTTCTCTCCAGTCCCACACTGCCTAATTAGGGGTGGCTAGTGCAGATAGCTTTTCTGTAGCTTTGCATAAAATTCAAGAACCAAACCCTTTTTGGGGACCACACCATCTTATTATGAGGTAGGGCCCATACCATCCTGCCAGCATTGAAAGTCATGTGTTACCTATTCAATTCTTTTGAGGAGGCCCAGGTACCATGATGTATGGCTAGTCTACCTCTGTTGTATTGAGTATATCAACCTAATAACCTGAGCATAGCTAGAAGTTTCAATTATATAACAACATCAAATATATATAAAAGACAAGGTGATTTGCCAACAATCATTTCCAGCAATGGCTTTTATGTTAATTAGCTATTGAAGTATAATTTAATATTACTCTTTATATATGTACTGAAAATATAAAATGAAACATATAAATAACAAAACTTGAAACCATTTGCTGATTTGTTTAAAGTTTTATTAAAATGTTGGTGATATAACAGAAAATACTGAAACAATTTAAGTTTACTGTTGCACAGGAGCAGTCACTCAAGGTTGTTGGTCTTGACCTGCATAGCCCATGCTTTTCTCAGGGCCAGATTTATGGTTGGTGCTCCAGCAGATAGTAAAACAACTAATATATCAACGAATAATGAGATCAGTGCTGGTTATTTCTGCTGTTTATGAATATAAACAAACATTAACATTCCCTTATTCTATCTCATGTTTGAATTGTTTTCTAAATATATGTAAATATATCCATGTATAAAGAAATAAAAGCAACAAGCACACTGAATTAAAACTATAGTAATATTTTAAAATATTTATCTTTGAAATAAATTCATTTTTCATTCAGGTTCTTCAAGGAATAAAATTTCTGCACCTCAACAGTGTAACCTATAGGGATATTAAAAGTTTGAAAATATTAGTTTAAATGGATTGGAGCATAAAACTTGGTAAGTTTTGAAACAAATGATGACTTTGCAACCATGTGTAGTTTTGAATATTTTATTAAGTTTTTTTTTAAACTGTGTCCTTTTCTGTAGATTAGTTGACAACCTGATAACAGATTAGATTTTAGAAAACCTCTCTGTCTGAACTTTAATTTTTCAAGTTTGGTTATCAGAAAACAAGTTAACTACAGATGATATCTTTTTCCAGATTACTTTAATTTGTCCATTGTCCACTGAAAATCAGGACTGTCTAAAACAAATAATAATAGAAGTCTCTATTTTATATATCTCTAATTTTTAGCCACAGTGAAGAAATTAAGATGAAAATTGATGAAAATGAAATATTTCTGTAGTTAACATGTTTTACAATAATTTATAACTTTTACAATATTTCAGCAGTTTACACCATTTAAGTTGTAATGATCAGTAGATTTTATCTTTTATGTATAGATAGTTTCATGGACACTTTTGTCTCTCACCATCCAGCCAAACTGATCAGTTCTGTTATTCAATAAAATCGTATTTGGCTCTAACTAGTTGGAGACAAAAGATAATTTGAAATACTGTTTCTCACACACCTGGATAAAATAATAATGTTTAAAAAAAATCTGTACTTACTCGTTCTTATAATAGCTTTTAAACCTGTTGGATTTTAATAATGTTTTCCAGCATTCAGTGTTTACACCATGATTTTTGTTATTAAAATCATTTATATCATTCTTAAGTAAACATAAACATATATTATGAAGGTGTTGAAACCTTACATGATAGCTTTAATTTCCTTGATTGTATACAAATCATATTTACTCAGAAATATAAAATATTTACATGTGCATCAGTGTGTTTCCAATTTTTATGTTCAGTACAAAATATGTACATTTGATAATTTGATACATCTTCCTTATTGTTTAAAGATAATATATATCCATTCTTGATTTATCTTAAATACTTGCTGTTATATTTGATATTTTATGCTGTGACTCTTTATTTCTTTCCTTTTTACTTTAATATCAGTTTTTAAATATTATTGAAATATAAACTGTAACCAAAAATATTTTATCTAGTTGTGTGAAACATTGAATATCTTTTCATCTTAATTTGATTTTTCTTGGTAAACTTACACTATATATTGAGACATAATCACCTACATGACATAGCTATGTATTATTCTGTAAATGAATATGACAATAATTTGACATGAAAACCAAGTTTTACATATGCTTATTACCAATAATACAATCATGTACCAAGTAACTTGCTTGCCCCCTTTAATGAAAGAAATTGTCATAGATTACTTGAAGGTATATAAGGTTAATGATGACTTGAAGATTACCTAAGAAGGTTGAAACATTATTTTCTGCTTTATTAGTAAAAATGTTTACATCCATAGCAACCATCCGGAGATACATATTGTGTGTTTAGTTGGATTTTATATTCTTTTAACATCAGTAACATCAAAACGACAGTTTATTACAAATTATTTGTTCTGAAACTTTGCAAAAAACTTGTACAAATTAGCAGACTCTGACAAATTTTATTTGTGTATTTGAATTATTAATCATTTTTATTTTACAATCAAACTTTGTAATTGAAGCAGAACAAATCAAAATTAGAGTTAACTATTTGAATTTGTCTTTTTATTAATTTATGTGTAACAAACGATAATAAAATTTTATTTTGTTATAAATTATAAGTCTGAATATCTAAAAGATAGTTTTGCTACATAGTTGATTTTACAGGAGGAGAATGGACAAAAAGAATGTAAATTTAACACACTCTCAAAAAAGGATATTATACAACTGGATAAAGTTAAAGTAGTTTCAACAATCTTAAACTAACAAACTGACAACAAAACTGTGATAATTATTAATATGCCTTAAGTTAATTTTGTAAGGCTAACTTGAAATTATCTCCAAGTCATTTCTGTCTTCATTTTTTCTCACACGAAAACTATTATTCTTGATTCTTTCCATCATGTAGCTGACTTTGGATTATGGGCTGTAAAAACACCAGAGTGAAGTAAACAAACAACAATGGCTGGCACTTTTTGCTGGATGGCTCCAGAAATTGTTACAATGAAATAATATGGGCCTGAGGTTGGCATCTGGTCATTTGAAATTATGACTGTTGAGATGACTGATGGTGAACCTCCTTATTTTATTACTGATCCTCTCATGGTTAGTGTTTGCAAGCAATATTTACAGCCAAGAAGAAAGATAAGATTGAATTTTGAACTTTCTCCTTTTTTGAATGTCTTCCTTTTTTTAATTTTTGTATGTAAATACTTTGAGATGATAGTTGAAAATTTTGATTTAATAAATCTAAGAGTAAAATCTAATTTTACTGGATGAAATTAAAGTATTTCATAATCAGTTTCAAGAACCTTCAAGAATTTGTGTGAATTAATGCTTTGTTTTAGTTAAAGACAAAGGTTTCCATAATAATTTTTCCCATAGAAATGATCACAACACCCAAATTCTTAAAAGTTACATTTTTCTAAAATTCAAAACACAATTGTTTTCTTTGGTCAAAGATGTCTTTCAGCAACTACAGGGAATAGCTATAATGATAAAGATGAAAACAAGACTTTGCACATTACTCACTCATACAGATATACATATAGTCATGAAGTCCCACTCCTTTATCAGGTATTTGATCTCACAGCCAGAAATGGGAAGCTGGACATTAAAAAAAAAAAATGTTTCTCCCGTCTATCTCTAAACACACTTCCACAAAATCATACCATGCCTTTAAGAGTTCAGAAGCTGTGAATCGTTTGTGTACTGTTATTTCACTAAGCTATTTTGTTTTCCTTTGAACCTATTATCCTAATGAGACACACCAAAAAGCAATATTATTAAATGTAAGAATTCATTGTTGTGCATGGCTGTGCTCATCTTACAGTTTGAGTACTTCATGATTTACTATTTGTTTATTTTTCTTATATTCATTATTCCCATACAATATCTTATTTTACTGGTGAAAAAAATGATATAATTCTTATATCCCTCACCATCTTTTGTGTAAATGTTTGTACTTTAAAAATTTTTATTACATTTAGGATCCATCCATTTCTATTTACTTTAGCTGATATCTAACTGAAACTTGTTTTCAGATACATTAAATTTCAATGCATTGACCATTCACAAAAGCCACCTGAGTTTTACTATATTTTGTGTTTATGCATATATATATATATATATATATATATATTCTATAAATATTTCAATAGAAAATGCCCCTTGATGTGGATTCCTGTACATGGTGAGGGGACCTCCCAAGGAAGGTTCTGTTCTCTCAGTTTACTTTCTCTGGGATCTAAACATCCACCTGCATGCCTGCCATGCATGGTGACCCATGAAGGGGTGAAGAGGATCCTAGTGGTTGAAGGGTCCAACTCCAACACACCACTTTGGCCTTGAATTCCTGTAGACAGGCAGTCTTGGGGTGGCCCCCCAAGATCAATTGGGTAGTCAGTTTGGGTCAGATTCAACTGAATGTCAGCATAGGATGTCCTCAACAGGTATGATGGGCATTATGTCTGATACTGGTGTTTCGATATAGTGCTCACGAAACCCTGTCGTCATTACAGTGACTTTATATGGCACTGTAGTGTGTCCCCTCATAGGACTTCATGGTGAGTGGGGTCAGTGGGCATTGAAATATTCTTCTTTTTTTTTTATTATTATGGATACCCTTCAAATAAGATCAACCAAGCATGACAGCATAGAGAAAAATATGAGTACTGGCACACGACAGCTCATCGATGACTCTGTATGGTCAAACTTGCAACTTGAATCTGTCTTGCAATTTTTAATTATACATTTTTTGACTGAAAAACCCTCAGGACAGATATCTCCATTTCTTATTCAGAAGGGTTTAGAAGGGCTTGCTTACTCACCTAAATTGGTGAAAAACGTTACGGTCTGGGGACATTTTAGTGGAAACAAGGGCGTAGCCAGGGGAGTTGGGGGTTAATCCCCCACGGACCTAAACTTTTTATACAAGTTCAGTTGCTACCTGTGAAGTTTCATAAAGATTCGTGATTGCATGGCAGATAATTTCACACAACAAATGGTCATATGCAAATTTCTGATTGAACACTTTTAATACAGCAAGTTTTGTCAGAACTAGAAAACTGCAATCGAATATCTATGAAAGGCTCAAATGCCTATTCGTTCTTGCCAGGACATCTACAACACAGTTTGGTTCAACTTTAATATCACAGTGAATGTGTAATGAGGCCAAGACCATTCAATTGATCTTCAGTGGTGATATTTCTCAAATACGTTTTCAGTCTTCTGAGAGTTGAAAACGAATGCTCCACTGAGCTTGTTGACACAGGCAATGTGGCAAATATTTTCAACAGTCTAGAAATGACTGGGAACATTTCTGTATTGCACATTGCATATGTATCTATGACATTTTTTGGTCTGTTGTTCGCAAGTGATTTGTACCAAACCCTAAGTAGTAAAGCTAGTAAAGTGCTGTCAATGTAGGCCTTGTATATATTGACCAACTCTTTAATTTGGTCACATTGTTGTGCTGTAGGTTTTGACCATTCTGTGGTAGATCCTGATGGTTGTAGACACATGAAGTTTGTAAGGAGAGTTTTGTGACTGGATAGATGGTAACATATTTGTGAAAGAAAGTGATCAACAAATGGTACAAATACAACAATATGAAAGTACTCCTCAGGGCCAGTGGTTTGTGGGTTAGTACGGTACATCTGTCTTTTAGCCTGCCTTGACATTATGATGTCACTTTGAAGCTCACTACACAGAGTTTGAGCCTCACAGTTTGAGTTTGCTGCAGTAAGTTGCACAGAGGTAAACTAAAGGAAAACAATTTAGCAATGGTAAGTGGAGTGATGATGAATTCTGGCTGTGTTATAGAATACAATTGATTGGCTTACATGGCAGAATCTCTGTCTTGTGAACCTGATATGATCTCAAGGGCATCTGCAACAGCATGGATTAATTCTAGAAAGACATTGACTGAGTCATGACTCTCAACCCACCGGGTGGGGCAGAGACCGTTCAAACTTTTTTTTCTATTCAGGTGCTTTACTCTCCACCGAAAGAGCCAAAACGTGCTTTTGTTTGGGTCTATTGAGAAAGGTTTCAATGCTAGAAATTACTCACATGCAATTTCGCACAGGAACTTCTTTACAAGCATCAAAAATTGCCAAGTTTAGGGAATGGGCACTGCAGTGTACATTGGATGCAAGTGGGAATTGATCAGTTATGTGTCTCTGGACACCATTGAATTTCCCACTCATTGAGGTAGCACCATCGTACCCTTGTCCTCGCAGGTAAGCCATGTCAATACCATATTTCGTCAGATTGATTATGACAACATCAGCCAAGTTTCTGCCTGTCACATCATAAAGAGGTATAAATTGCAAAAAATCTTCTCTCGTTGCAACAGAGTTGTCATTGGCATGCAAATATCTAACACTGTTCAATGCCTGAAATATCTGTTGTTTCATCAGTTAATATTGAGAAACACTCTGCAGTATTAACCCTTTTGACCAAAGCATCAAGAACATGAGTATTACAGGCATTGATGATTTCATTTTGAATTTGAGGACTCAGAAACATAGCATTCCTCTTTGTACTTTTAAGGCTTGCTGAAAGCTTGACATCACCTTTTGCCCTGTAGTGCAAAATTGCCCAAAAATTCCCATCATTATTGATGGGCTCCTCATCAGTTTCACCAACAAACATTGGACCAGAATTATATTTTCCCCTCAAAGCTAAACCCTGTCTCCCACACAGCAATACAGTATCAATAATAGGCATTAAATATTTCCAGTTCTGTTCAATTTCTTGCTTGTAAGTTGCATCAAGCTGCAAGTGCACAGATGAACTTGTGTTTACAACCTGTAGAAAATTGTTAGCTTTTTTTTTTGCTGGTCCTGATAACTTTAAGTTATATATTATATATACAGGCCTATATATTTATTTATGATTAAAAAATAAGACAAATACTACAGTGTGCCATTCTGAAATTTGCTAAAAGGGTGGTCTAAGAATGCATAATTCAGGCTTTTCTTTTATGTATTTATTAAAAAAATTCATGGGGGGCATGCCCCCAGACCCCCACCCCTAGCATGGCTTTGCACCTGTGGAGCTTGCATCAAGCACTCAAACTAAAAAACTCCCACCAATGGCCATTTCTGGCTACACCCCTGAGTGGAAACATCTTCATCACAACATTCAAAACTCCTCTTGAAGTCGAAGGCCATTGGGGATATACTCATTGATGTTACTCTTCTTTCTACTTTGAATTATTCTAGAAGAGTTATAGTTGAGAGGGATTTAAAGACCATTTCAGAGTCGGAGATCCTACCAGGTTTCACCAGTCAAGGTGTTACAGCCGTGCACCAAATTGTTACTCATAGAGATGGGATTATGGAGCCAACAAATGTTCTAATATTAACATTTACAACATCACGTCCTCCTACTACAATTAAGGCAGGATATCTGAATTGTAAGGCATGGCCTTATATCCCTAATCCTGTTAGATGTTTTCACTGTCAACGATTTGGTCACTCGAAAACGTCTTGCCGTGGTTCCTTAACATGTGTCCATTGTGCTGGTAAAGACCATGATGCTTTTGAATGCCAACTAGAATCACATTGTATTAGCTGTAACAGTCCACATCCTTCCTATTTTACTTCTTGCCCTAAATGGGTGGAAGAGAAAGTAGTGCAACATCTCAAGAAAGTTCAGATTTATAATATGTTTGTAACAAGTTCCAAGACATATCAATATCGTAAATACCCCATAGATGATTGTAAGGTATATTAAATACTGTAAAAGCATATCCATTATTGGGCATCTATGGTTACAGCTCTTAGGATACTCAGGATAACTGACAAAATAAAGCGATTTAAATATAAAATCTCACCTTTAATTCCTCAAGTTGTAGAAGACATGATCCAAGACATATCAATGTCATAATACCCCATTGATGATTGTAAGGTATATTACGTACTGTTGAAGCATGTCCACTACTGGGCATCTATGGTTACAGCTCTTAGGATACTCAGAATAACTGAGAAAATCTCACCTTTAATTTCTCAAGTATTATAACACATACTTCAAGACATATCAATGTCGTGAATACCTCATAGATGATCATAATGTTTCTCAAGTACTCTGAAAGGATATCCACAATTGAGCATTGATGTTTGCAGCTCTCAGGATAACTGACAAAATAAAGTGATTCAAGGATGTCAGATTTGTAATATGTTCATAACAAGTTGAATAACTTATTAATTTAGTATATATACCAACAATAGACATACACATCTTTATAAACATTTGTAGGACCAACAACTGCAATTACATTAGTGTAAGTATACAGTAAATGAGTAATTGCAAATTATGCAAAGTAACACAAACCAAGCTAATAGTTTAAAATAAAACTTATAACTTACCCAAACATGTTAATTTTGGAAATATCACAAATAATAACAACACCAAATTGTATGGCAACCATCAAGCACAGATTGCTTTTAATAAAATAACTTGTTAGAAGATGTTCTGAAAAGCGAAAACATTTTCATAAAAGACCAGCTGTACATATGTGTAATTCTATGGCTATCATCCTACTGTCAACTATCTCTCCACTTCCACTAAAAACAAAGCTCGAAAGAATAGATCTCCATGTAAATATAGAAGTAAACACTCACATTAATCTTCAGTTAAAATAATCTATAAATTGAGCCAGATATGAAATCCACAGTTATTACACCATATGTACAGCGATAGACATATGAAAGACTAAACTTCACAAGATATCAATGGTTATGAAAGAAAGTAATGGCATTATTCTCAGCTTTCAATCAATTTCGAAACATTCAAGTTTTTACATTCTAAACTACACAATAAACTTACATAAAAGATGTTTGATATGTTAATAAATAGAATATAAACCTAAATATATTACATAAAAGATGTTTGATATGTTAATAAATAGAATATAAACCTAAATATATTTTTCCGAAAGAAATCAGACTGGAGGCCAAGTGTACAACATAAGGAATTAGAAAATGGCCCTTAGAAGATTGACCGAAAAGTTCAGAATATTTTTAAAAATTATTTTATAAACTGCTATACTTTATGACTGAATATAAAGTATATTCAGTATATATGTATTTTTTATCAAATTAACCCTGAAATGGTGAAAATGTTTTTATATTACATTTCTATAAAATGTGAAAATATTTGATATTTAGGTAATAATATTCTATTATGAAAATTGTTTATATTTTATCCAAAAAAAATCACAAGCATAAGCAAAATAAGTAACTGAACAATTTAAAAAATGTTTTAATCTTCAGTAATATTAGACCCTTTGGCTTCCTATTAATGGCCAGTGATCCCACAAGAATATAAATGTGTGTGTTTGAAATTTCCAAGAATGCTTCAAATGAATATCCTTAATGAGTTGTGTTATATGCCACAACAGCAGTTTCTTTGGAACTATATTATCTGGGGCCTGGCATGGCCTAAGGCGTGCACTTCGTAATCTGAGGGTCGCGGGTTCGCGCCCGAGTCGCGTCAAACATACTCGCCCTCCCAGCCGTGGGGGCGTTATATTGTTTCGGTCAATCCCACTATTCGTTGGTAAATGAGTAGCCCAAGAGTTGGCGGTGGGTGGAGATGACTAGCTGCCTTCCCTCTAGTCTTACACTGCTAAATTAGAGACGGCTAGCACAGATAGCCCTCGAGTAGCTTTGTGCGAAATTCCAAAACAAACAAACAAACAAACTACATTATCAATCAAAGACAAAAGCTTTAAGAATTAATATTTTTTACCTAATCTGCTAAATGTATTGTGTCTGTTATTGATAATCTTAGGTAACATTTGAGGACTTAACTGACACCTAATAAAATACAATTTAGATGTTAGAAAAGTACTCATACTGATATCCAAGCCCTTAATGGCACAACGGTCTGTCTGCAGACACACACCACTAAAATCTGGGTTTCGACGCCTATGGTGGACAGAGCAGAGAGAGCCCATTGTGCAGCTTTGTGCTTAATTTTAAACAAACAAACTGATGTCCAACAAATATTTGAAAAGTTTGTTACTAAACTGTGTTATAATCTAAAATTAAAATATACTGCTTTGAAAATGCAAGTCTTTCTATTCGAAATTTTGGGTAACTTATAAGTTATTGTGTCACAAAATATTGTGAACTCAGATAATAAATGAGCCATTTATCCCAGTCTCAAACACACTTTGAAGACTCTAATTTATAATTTGTATTTGCAATAATTAACTTCAACTACCTCTACTACCAGCTTTGAGTTTGATTAGCATCCGACAAAGAATTTTAGCTTTACACATTTCACGGGTATGAGCGCTAGTTCTGGAACTAATACAATATATCAAAAATTACAGATTAAAATCATATTAATTACTTATCTTAGGATCTGGAGACAACTATTATGATATCAGCCAAGTCCTATTTCTCACCTTTTAACCTAATAATACTACAAATATTACAAAATATTCTGTTCTACTAACAATGATAAGAATATAAATATATGTATGCTTTTTTATTTTCTTAATATGACGAGAACTTTCTTGCAGATTCGGTTGTACTCTTTGTTCGAAACTGTAGAGGTCGCTTGATAACACACATAGCTCGCTTACTACTCACGAAACTGACAATTTTTGTTGTTTTATTTTAGTGAAGTGATGTCTCCAAAGAAAAAAAAAACAAACGAACCAGGAAAGAAAGTTGATCAGAAGAATGAAATATATCAAAGTAAAACAATTTTCAATTTTATTGTTGTATACATAGGCATTGAAATTCTGAATTATGTAAATTGTAACCAGTGCAATATTTGTACTTTGAAGTAATATACTGTACCTTGAATTTACTGTGGCGACTCAGCCTGATTCCAGTCTGTGAGTGTTAGTACAAAAATGAGTTAGTTAGCTACATAATAATTTTTCATGCTAATTATAAGTAGTATCTGCAATATTATTACAAATGTTCAATGTAAGTAGATTTGGACAACATTTTAAAATGAAATTATTAGTATATAACTCATAAGTAGGGACAACATAAATTGTAAATTTATGATTTTTAAACTTTAAAGGCAGTGGTGAAATAAGTGCATGTCCTATCACTTTGAATTATGGCTCTATCGTAATCAGAAAAAAAAGGCTTTTCCAGTTGTTGAGTTAGTCCTACAAATTATTATGGTTTTATTCTCACTGTCACTTGTCCATGTGAAGTAACTAGTAAATCATCAAGAGTACTTAACAGGACAAGTACTTTTCCTTTTAACTTAATTACTTTAATGACTTTTTATGTGAAAGTTTTAAACTATGAAAAACTATGTTTTATGATATTAAATAGTTTTTCATTAAAACAAATTCAGATACAAGACCAGAAACAACATGGGTAGATGATTGTACTTTGCTGTCAATCTGGATATTTTGTTTATTGGCTAATGCCTTTACCAAAATCTCTTTAGCCAAAAAACAGACAACTGATACACAGTTTGTTAAAACTGGATTTACAGCTGGCCACAAAACAGATATCAACGTGCTTCAACATTCAGTGATTAAGTGTACTGATCCACTATTGATACAGTAACATTAATACAGGAAAAGAAGAAAGTGGCTTGTAAGTTCAAAGTGACAGGGTAGATGCAATGGTTCAGACTTAGAGGTCAAAATCACATAAAAAGCAGGTGTGAAAGAGCTGCAAGGTAATTTAAAAGTATGAAGAAAGAGAAAAGGAAGGACTGATTCATCTATTCCACTAGAGAGTGATGAAGATGAAATGCCTAGCAGAACTTCTGAGGATCCCATGGAGTTTGTAACCTGATTGAATGATGCAGATTATCCAAGAATTGAAGTGTAAAAGCAAGACATTGTTGTGGTATTTCAACATGGCACAGGAGCAATGCCGATTCAATTTGGTATTGTATCCACAACAACATTAAACTTTCCAAATCAAGAAGCTCAATGAAAAGCATCAAGTTTCAGTGCTCTTGAAAAGAACAGTTGATTGCTTGCATTCTGTATGGCAGGATTAAGGATTCTTTGTACTGTATAACTTCCAGGAGATCCAGATGATCTTATGAACATGACTGGAAATACAATGAAATCTGATGATACAAAACTATTCTCATATGCCAATAATATACAACAAGTTTTGCCAAAGAAAGTTATACTTGCACTGATATGCTAGTCATTGATGTTTAAAGAAATGAAAGATAGATTGAAGAACAAACTTTTGATGAGCAAGATGAGAATTGTCCCACTGATATGAAGGTCATGGATTTTGTACCTACTCTGAAAACTAAAAGCAAGAATGAAAGCAAATAGTCAATAACACAACATACACATCTTCCAAGTTTACTACTGTGTGCTATGGGAGTCAAAAACTTTCGATAGCATTACTAAATCTGCATATTTTTTTCATAAAACTTTGTGGGAGATTTTTGTTCAACCTGAAAACTCTAAAAGTGAGTTTTAGCTCATTCTAGAAGGATGTTATTTATTAAGGGCAGTCATTCAGCACAAATCCTGGGTGTCTGGCTTGTGGAAGCAGTGTTAAAAATTTGCAAACAGTCTAAAAAAGTTGATTTATTTATGTCAACCAATTGTAATTTTAATGTATTTGAACAGAAACTAAAATAAATGGGTATCTATTGATGGTGGCACTATTTTTCTCTCACTTTGACTATCTGAATTAGATTTACATTGCTTAGCTTTAAGCCAGACCAATTCTGGCTTAACAATTCTGGGTGTTATTTATCTCATTTTACTACTTTAATATCATGCTGAAAAAGTGTGGTCAGTTCTTGTAAACTTCATGAGAAGACAGTGCATTAGCATTCAAAATATTACAGTCCAACCAGGTATCCAAGGCTATCTTAACTTTCATTAGTGTTTGAAACTGCAAAATTTTGTGATGGCCTTTTAACATGTCTTTAACACTTTGTAATTTCATAATCATCATCAACATTGTCTGTAGGAAAGTAGAAAGAAAAACAGTATGAAAGGCTTTGTAAAATCATACTTCCATGTTGTAATGTTATAAGTACCGCATTAAAGTCAATTTCATAAAGTGTAGTTTTCATCTTAACAGCTGTCACATTTTCTTTATTTTTAATAAACATATATTAGATAATATGTCTTGATTATTTTAAAACTCTAATTATCTTTGTAATGCATAACTGTATTGAATGTTATTTTTATAAATTTTAAAAATGTATGTTGGAACATTTTATCTGTTTCTATTACTTTAAAAATTAAAACAACTTATGTAACAAGTGTGTGGTACAAGTATTGTGTACATATTAACTGAAAGCATGAATTATTGTACTGTACATAACTATCTTTAATATTAAATTAGTTTTCATAATTTTTGTGTGTTTTTCAATAGTTTTGTCACTGATATTCTTAGAGTGAATAAAAACAAGTGTTCAAAGTCTGCTTTATGTAAATCACACACCACAGCATTGAAGTGTTTTATCTTGTTACTCTCAACATGGCTACAGTTCAGTTATATTCATCTCTTGCAGAAAGGTGAAAAAACTATTTTAATTTCAGGAACTGATCCTAAATCTGTACTGTATGTTTTTTATAAGTAAGGACAGTGTAAGAAAGGTGACAAATGCAAGTTTTCCCACGATGATGTTGAAAGTAAGAGTGAAAAGAAGAGTATTTATGTAGACTTGAGAGATGAAGGTCATGTAGTTTATTTTTTTATCTGTGCATCTATTATCTGTTAACAACGTAAAGTATAAAGGTCTTTTAAATCAACTGTATGGTTTTCTGTGTTTGTATTATTAGTGTTAAACTACTGAAGTGTTTTAAGAGTTTAAATGGCAATCTTCAGTTGTACCTTTCAGAAAATTAATGTAGATAAATCTAATTCTGTTAAGGGTTTATATCTTTCATTTCAAATATAAAAAGTTTAAATTCTATATTTTTTGGTCAAGATGAATTTTTATCTAATAAATAATTTGGATTTCAATCAATTATTGCATACTGCACTTGATAAACCAGAATAAACATATGATGTCATAGAAGAATATTCCTACAGCTTTCAAATAGTCAAAAATATTTTCAGAAATAAAACCACAACAACAAAAGAAACAAAATTCCTGTCTTTGATATTTTTCCTCTTTTCCCTGAGCCTTACATTAAGAACATTTGTTCACAATCATGAGAGCTCTGGGTATTTAATATGTTGATAAACCAAATTTCTGCTGCAGTAATATATGATCATTGTGTTGACGATAGAAATTCCCATTATAGCTGAACATGCTTCTGGTAAGATTTCCCAGGAATTTAGTTCAATGTTATATGCAGACTTTAATTTTCAGGAAATTAGATTCATGGGTTTTGCCAGTGATTTCTTCTTCTTTTCAGTAAAACAATGTTTCTAAGTGAGAATATAATCAATGAGAAGACATTTGGACTCTGTGTTTCTTTTTTTCAACACTTTTTATTTTAGTCTGTCATACTCCACACCATTTCAGGAGTTTTAGTTTTCCACTACTTTTCATGCTTCCAAGTTGTTTGCTTTGGGAGAGAATTGCTCTTCTCATACTTTTGTTTCTGTTGATACCAGTTCTACCAGGGGACCAGTACATGTTGATAAATTATAAATAATAAATTAAGTCCTCAAATTTTACATCATATGTATGCTAAGTATTTGTACTAGTGAATAGGATAAGCACGACTCCACTTCAAAAGTTAATGACTCATGAAGACAGAGAAGCGATACAACGCTACAAGATAAACATAAAACTAAACAATGAGCTATTTGTGCTCTGTCCACCATGGATAACGGATATCGAGACTCGATTTCTAACACTTGAAGTCTACCGACATATCGCTGTGCAACGAGGGTGGGTTGTTTTGAACTGATATGGCATTAATATTATTATACCAAACTTCGATAAAATACTTTTTATTAAACAGGTACAGAGCAAGATAAACTATCAACTACATTTGTTAAACTTTGTTTATATCTAACAGGATTTTTGATTTATGAGCTTTCCTGAAGAAAAGTAGTTAATAATTTGTTATGAGCCTAAAATATATACTGTATTTTCCGGTTTATAAGCCGAATCGCCGAATAAGCCGAGGCCAATTTTCAGCTCTGAAAATGAGGGTTTTTGCTTATTACTGCCCAATTAGCTGAAGCCATTTTTAAGAAGTGACAAGTTTTTTCAAAATGATTTCTTAGTCTTGTTTCAGCATCAGCAAGCATGTTGTGAGTGATCATTGGTGTTCTGTGGTAAAGCAGAATGTGTCGTATTGAGACAGAGATGGAATCAATATGTCATTCGTTATTGGCTCCACTCACTGTAATTAGCTAACCAATGAAATTCCAGAAACAACGTTTCACTGTAGTCTTAACGTGCTCGTTAACCAGATTGTCTTGTTTCTGGCAATTCTAAAAGAACTGAAATTGTGGAAGGGTTCTGTCTACAATCATTACGCTCAGTCATTTGAAATAGTTGGCATCTCTGTATCAGATAGTATAAAACTTTTAATTATAAATGTGCTTTAATGTCTAGTTTATTAACATGCATGGATAATAAAGTTCATTAATCTTTTTAATGCCATTCAAGTTTTTTTTAATATATACATTACACATTTTTAATGTGGCTCCCTTTTGAAAATCACAGTATATGTAATTTGATTTGAAATTAGAAACTGGCTGTAAAATTAAATCACTTGAAACCAGGACTGGAAAGTCCAACTTCAGGTGACTAATGCTGGTGTTTGAACTACCCATTAATTATCCTGTCTATAATTTTGCTACACTTTTTTAAAAACTTTTTTGTTACTTTATTTTTTGAAAATGGCCATAACATCAAATAATTTGGAACCAGGACTAGAAAGGCCAACTACAGGTGACTAATGGTGGTTTTTGTACTTACCTGTTAGTCCTACTGGTGAGTTATGATAATTACAGTTTCACTACAGAAAGTCCTTTACAACTTGAATAACTGTAGTTTTTCTCTTAATGTTGTTGACTTGATGTAAACTTTGGTTTTATGCTATTTGTATATTGTTTTTTTAAACATTGTTTTGTTTTATCATAATTTCCTTTTATGAATTTTACTAAATTTACTTTTTTTACTGGATGTTTGACATAGATAGCCTAACTGCTTTGTGCTATAAAACTCTAAATCAACCAACCAATCTCTCACAAACACTGACAAAACTCCCTTGCTACTTCTGATAGATTGTCTATATCAACAATTATATTACCACTGTGGATATTTTCTTATGTAATATTTCTTTTCTTGGTCCTGTTGTACTGTTATTAAGCTTATTAGTCTTGTCTTCACTCAACTGCTTGTTTCTTGTGTATCTGTTGCCATGAAACTTCCTGGTTTCTGATTTGTGAGGACCATGCTTCATGTTCAAATTAAAATATTCATGAATTACTATGGTAATAAACATTTTGATAGACTACATCAATTAGTAAAAGTACTTTCTTTGTTTAACACATAGAGTTTAACATTTATGATTGACCCATCAATGAAAGGTTATTGGTACAGTCCATTTAAAGGGAGTAGCAATAAGAAAATCTGCATTTTGATAATAAAAAGAAATTACAGACAAACTGGGTAAAAGTATCACCAAAAAAGGATAAAAACAATTGTGGATCACACTTCCATGAAAATGGAATGTAAATAGGGCATTTAAAAAGAAAATCTTTCAGCTTTCATACTTTTTGAGGGTTTATACTGGTTCTCAGAGTTTTTGATAAGACACTGAAAATGTAGGGGCTAAGGATTCAAAATATGGAAATGATTATTTGTAATATCTTTTGATATTTTAAGGGAACATGCTGCCATAAAATTAAGAACAGGGAATCCTAGGTGTGATTGATCTGTTCATTTACTGATTCAGCCCCTAAGGTGCCTTTCAACATGAAAATGTCAGTTAGAGTTATTCTGGTAGAAATTAATTTTACTGTACTTAATCTTTCTGAACTGTAGTTGATTATTAGAAAGCACCAAAATATTTAGAGTTGTAATACTTCACTTACATTTCTTACACAACCACAAAAAGCAAATATTTGGCTGCTAATATAGATAGTTTTTCTAAAAGTTCTTTAAACACATTTTAAGGGTGTTGAGTGTTGATATAATTACTAGAACCTTCTTTATCATAAAAACTTTTCTTCTTGAGAATGATTGCATGAGAGAATGAAATGTTGTACTTGTTTTTAAAATATTTCTTCTTACTATAAAAGGTGTAACTTTTAATAATCTTACAGCAGTGTTCGTATTATGAGTGCTTATCACATTTTCAAACAGTTATCCCTTTTTATGTACTTGTTAACAACAGAATGACTTTATAACACCCTATGTCAAAAGTTTGAATGAGTTATTCATGTTTTTGCACTTGTTAACAGAGTTCTTAGAATTCTTGCACTATTACCAGCAGCACAGTGTGTGGACTTTTGATGCTAGAAAATTGGTTCTGTGTTCTGATACACATGGTTGGTAAAGCAAAGATAGCCTGTTGTGTATATTTGTGCTGAATTACAAACACATAAATACTTAGAACTCAACAAAACGTTTAGTTTCTGAACAGACTTAAAAAATATACACAACAGACATAATTGAAACAAAAATTAAAAATTTTTTTATTTTCTTATTCATAATTGTATGCAATGGACAGACATCTATATTCACAAATAATATTATCCTACTAGTAAAATGTGTAAAACATTGAAATATATAGAGTTGACACTTGAATTCATGTTTGGAAAATTCCTTGTAAATAAATTTTTCAATATTTGTGTATTGTAAGAGATATGTTATCAGCTTGGTGAATAAGTATGACTTGTATAGAGATTTCTAAAGCTAACTGTCATAGAAAATTGGCTCAGCTGAGTGCAAACCTAACTGACAGCTGTCTGTTATTTTCAAGTAATGTTATTATAAGGTTGATAGTGTTGTTACATTTATTAAACAACAACAAAATAAAAATCAAACTTCTTTAAAGCCTCTGTTTGTATGTAATTTTCCTTTAAGTATTGTATAAGAAAGATTTAATACCAAACTTGAAATACTGAGTAACGATGTGTGCTTGTGAACAAATTTTGTACTGTGTCTTTTTGTGTAAGTATTAAAATTGATGTATGGGTTAAAGATAAAAAATTAGTTATATTTTAGTGTCTTTATTTTTCTTTCAAGTGAATAAAAAGTATTACATTTGTTCAGAAAGTGAGATAGAAAAATAACACTTTCATTTAATATATATTAATTAGAGCATAACCTGCTATTTTGTAACTTTGATCTTCATCTACATATTCAGAGTAAATGAATGGATCATTGTGATATAATTTTGAGCAACAAAATCTTTGAAAATGCAGAATAACTTTTTATAAACAAGTACTTGTGTTGAGCTGTACCTCATGTTTAAATGTTCTAATGCTGTGTTTTCATCACCCAGATAAATCATGATTCTAGCCTATCTAAAAGTTTACATTGGATAATACACTCCAAAGGCATCTTCACATTACAAAAGGAGAAACGTTATGACATTTATGAAAAGTTGTTTTACACCTAATGCAGAAAATGCTAAATCACATGTTCATTGCAAATTTAATCACTTTTTATACCCTTATTTTAAAAAAGACCAGAAAATAGAGAGAATGGTGTTTCTTATTTTAAATATTTCTGGGAGAGCATGCCTCTGGATCTTCCTTAAGATATTGTGCATAAAATATTGTGTAGAGTCACAAGCCAGCACTACATAGTACACTGACAGGATTATCTCCCTGATTCATTAGTATCACCCACTTAAACATACTGAAAACCTTGTCTGTTGATCTTTTCTGAAGAAATCTTAATATAACCTTTCCATCCCTGGAGTAATTTTAGTAGCTGTGGTGTGAACAATTTACAACAAATCAGTGTCATTACTCAGACAAAGCTCACACAATATTTCAAGTGAAGACTATCGAGGACCAACTAGTGACTTGAAGAGAAAGATAACTTCCTCGTTTTTACTTGATAATCAGTTTACGTTGCATCACTCTGAACAGTCCTTTATACATCACTATTCCTTCTTGTGTATGAAGACCAAAGTTGTATACTACTTCATAAGTATTTGGTGGATCAGAGCAAGATGTATTGATTATCTTTCTCATGAAGTTGTTTGATCCTGCAGGCACTTGTCACCTTGTAATTCAGAAGTTACTTTTTGTTTCATAAATGTTTAACAGAATTTGAATTAATAACTTTTTCTTTAATTATGTTTTTTATGTAAATCACTAAGATTTTCTATACTTAATCTTTTCCCATAGAAAACGATTTTAAGATTATAAAATCTATTTATTTTATTATAATTTCTTCAATAAAGAAATATGATTTGATATAAAATTGCAGAAAGACTTGCCAACATTATTGTTAAGAATCTAACTGAAATGTGTCTGAGGTAATTAACCACCTTAATACAAAAGTATCAAATACCAAATAATTAGTAGTAAACTGTATTTTAACAAAAAGATTAATTATGGGCCATTGAAAAACAAACTTTATATTATGTATTATAAACATTCTTCATGATTTTATACCTCACTCATGTTTAAAATTAACTGTAGTAAGTAAATTTTTAAAAAGTAATTTTTTTACAGCATCCAATCAAGAGCATTTTTTGTGATGAAGTCACTGGTGGTGTTTTATCAAAAGTGAAAAGAAAATTAGGCTTACAAAAAGTTTCCAAAATGGTAAGTGTATCTAAAGAATTTAAAAAAACATATACTTCAAACTAAAATATTTAGACGACTGATTGTGATCCACGTGCATAATCCATTATCAATTAGATTATACTTTATTAAACCTGTATATCTGCTTGGTCATTCTGACCAGTTTTGTAATCTCCATGTAAACATGAAATTGCATAAACTACTGAAATATTCTAAATGTACAAAGTGTATCATCATGAGTTTTGGCAGATGTTTATCTAAACGTTACATTCCTTTTGTAAAGTGAAATTATAGTTTAAGTAAATTGCTTTCATAAAACATTTATCCATTAATTTATGCATTCTGTATAAGACTACTATGTCCAATTTGGATAATTGTACTGAATTTTATGTCTGAAAGAGGAAAACGCCTTAAAACTTTATTGAAAGAAAACTGAAAGTCATTTCTTGACCACTGATCATTCATTTCCTTAAACCTTGTTACTATTTGTATATTTAATGTAGCATTTGTATTAGTTGTAAAACTGTTTTTAGTTCTCTGTTCATTTTGGAAGTTGTACAGTTTACTTAATTGGATGCTCAGTATACACATGTGTTTACATGTATATTTTCTCAAAGTTTTCTTGAACAAAGATCAATAGTTGTTTCATTGTGGTTCATTATGTGATAGATGATGCTTTATTGCATTAACTACCTGATTCACAGATAAAATAAAATCAATGTGTTGATGATTTATTCCTGAATTACTATGTGTTTTATTAGTTGTCAGCATTTATAAAGGCTTTTATTCTTTCCACTGATCTACAGTTGTATTTTAAATAACAGTGACACTAAATAATTATTATACTACAAACTGTTAAATTACTGTCATACATTAGATAGGTCAGTAGGTTCAGTGTTTAGTAACTCAAATGGTATAAGGGTGTCAGAGAACACATGTATTGAATTTAATAGTTATAATGACATCAGTTGCTGGAACAGCTGGTTGTAAAAGACAGAAGTTATTTTCTGTTAATATTGTTATTCAGTATCTTCACTTAACTGTCTTTGTATTTCTTATAAAATCAACAAACAAACAAAAAACATGATCTGAATTACCGAAAAGATGTATCAAAATTTAGTGAGACTATTAACTGTAAAGACTAGGTGATATTCTGTTCTACTAAAGAGAACACTTCATTAGTTTTTGGAATTCTTTATCTGAAATAAGCTTGTGAAGTATGCTTAAATTTGTATGTAGTACATATCCAAAATATATATTCATCAGAGGTTATTAAAGTTTGGTCTTATTAAAGAAAGTAAATATTATGTATTTATTTAATGTATGTGTTTTTGTAAGCTTTCTATCTATCAAACTGCAAACAAGAATGGAAATTTTATGAAGATAAATTTCAATTTTGAATCTTTTTCTTTTGATAATGTCTAATATGAACTGTTTGTTTCTTTCTGTAATGTGAGCAGATTTGATGCTACCTATTTGATTTCAAAAGGTATGAAACCAAACCTGATACAGATCCCTTACAAGGTTTAACAGAGGCTGAGGAAATAGTAGAAGAACAATGTGAGGATAAAAGATGTATGTAGAACTGTAGAAAGATGTTTAGGATGATGAAATGTGGGTTGTGTTGATGTGTGTTTTACTTGTAATAACTTATTTATTATAATTGAATTTTTATTATTAATAACTTTATATTAACAATATTGTAGTCCTCCAATGGTAAGTTTCTTGAAATCTATAACGTAATGTTCTCTACAGTAGTTATTTTATAAATTGTAAAGGGATGTTTTAATTAGCACTTGAAAGAAACATACATTGCAAATAAAATAAAACACCTTCAAACAAATATTTATCTTATTATGAAATGGAAAGAAGAGGTCTCACCCTGTGTTCAAAACATCAAATAATTGGAAAAACATTACACTAGTAAAAAAATCATCATTCATTAATGTTCAGATTTTTTAAACGTAAAGAACAAAAACATTTAAGTTATGTAGCTAACAATGGTTTTCAAGTAATATTAACACCTTTTGTGTTAATTGAAAGGAGAGTTGAAAAAGAATATATATATATCATTGTAAAAGAAATAATGGTGTGTGTAACTACTTCTTATTGACAAGTTAGTATTCTTATGTTAGCTTCTCTTGAACTATGTTGAGTCTAACATGTTTCTGACAATTCAGCAGGAACTGATATAGAAATACATTACATTTAATCCTGTTAACAGGTGGTTAACGTCTATTGATGTGTTAAACAGTTTTTACCAAGTTTAAATATTTTTTCATGTTGTGCAATCTTAAGAAGATAAACAGCCACTACCAAGTTAAGCATCAGTTTTTTAATAAATATGAGTCATACTAAACAGCTAGTACAAAATGTAAACATCAGTTCATGTTTAACAAACTTTACACATACAATTAATTGGTACTACTTCTGAGCAACAGTTCCTGTTGAACAAAATGACACATGCTAATCAGCTGTTATCAAACTTGAATAGCAGTTATTATTGAACAAAATTTATGCATATTAAACAGCTGTTTTTATAAAACAATTTTGGGACTTGTTAATGAACAGTGTGTAATCACCTGTTAAATTTGTATTGGCTTAGCTGAGTTTAAATTAATTATTACAGATACCATTCTCAGATCCTTTTACACAGTCAAGATGCATGTACTCAGAGAATATAATATGGCTATAACTGCTTGGTATAAAATATTTGTGTTTTCTTAAAGTTTTAACATTGTGAATATTGATTAATAAAATAAGTATAAGATTGAGTCATCATGAGTACCTTACCATAATTGTCTCACATCTAATGTAAGATATACATACTTTGTCAAGTGACAAAATTAAAACCATGTAACTTGTATAATAAAGTTACAAGAAAGAGGCTACATCAACACTGTGAGATAATAAATTATGTTTTTATATTTAGTTACGGTTTTGTTAGCATTCATTTATTATTCCTTCTATTGTCTAGTTTATCTCTGAATTTTTAATTGCATTAAAATAATAGCTTACCTTCTAAATGATCATGTTTAATTTGAGTACACATGCATGTAATATGAAACTGGCATCAGTTTTCCCTGGTGGTGATGTACAGATATCATAAACGTTGTACATTATGAAAATTACAGTTTCATGGTTTGTAATCTTGTGATCTAACAAGTGAATGTCAATCTTACATTGAGCTTTCACAAGTTAGTTCACAAGATATTGATGAAGAATATTATTTCTGATTATTACTAATTGTTGTTAGTGAATTTGTGATTAAGTCTGTTGCTTTTTACTCCTGATTCATTTATTCATTGAAATATTTATTATTTTGAATTTATATATTGTATTGTTCATTAACATTAATTTCAAGTCCTAGCCTCACACATATTCATTTACTGTGTGGTAAGTTATCAACTTTGTATTTCAGTAATTTAAAAATCACCCTTTGGATTTCTGTGATTGTCAAAGTATTTTTTTTTTTTCTATTCTGGTTGTAGTGGCAAATTACTCTCTACCATTGCAACATCTTTTTCTACTGATGTCTTTTTCCAAAACAACATTACTTCCTCTCACCCAAAGCTATTTCAGTCCTGGTTTGCCCTTTAAGCATTGCTATAAAAATGTTTGCAATCAGTGCACCAGTCTTTTCTACTCCTTTATTTTCTTACCATTTCAGAACATGTGCTGATCATGTGACCACCCTCCATCAATCATATTGTGTCATTTATTACTAGCATTGCTAACTACTGCCACTCTAGCACTATGCTAACTTTCTCAGTTGACATTCTGTTGTATAGACATGTGTTTTTAAATCATTCTTCATGCAACAAACTTTGGACCATGACTGATCACAAATTAATATCACTTTTAACTTGTGTTTGATTTCTGTTGTTTCTACTTGTTTGTTTTAGATAAACTTCTGTTTTTTTAATTTGTTAATATGAATTTGAGATTTAACCCTTTTGCCCTGGGTGTCCTTTACTGTGCATGAAACAAAGCTTTAGTGTCTTATGTTCAAAATTTATTAATGTGCTTTTTTGACATCATTAAATGAATTAACAGAGTGTAAAGTTTCAACTAATAATCTATATTTTAATACTTTAAGTTTTATGATCTTAATTCTGCAGGACAATATTTAATTAATACTGTGTTTCTCAGAGTGTGACACTTTTCTAGACATCTTTTCTCATCTGTTTTATCCATCACACATTCATAAAGTACAAAATTAAAGTTACTCACTGTAAAATCTTGATTGCTCAGACAAAACATAATTTTTCATAATTTTCAATTTTGTTTGGTTACAAAGCTGTCATAGAATATCAGACCCCTCTTACTGCACCCACCTGTCACATCCTCTTTTTGTTAATAGTTGTCTTTTACATTTTACCTGTAACTAATAGAATATCAAGGTTTGATCTATTCTATGACATTTTGTATTAAGTTACAGACAAGTGTCAGTTTCTCTTACAATACAACATTTGTTACCATGGGAATCACAACAGGTAACTTGGGTGAATTTGTAACAGCTTTTGTTGCATAGTTAGAAAGCCAGAAATATTGTAATTGTTTGAGAAACTTATCTTCCTTTTGCATGTTATTAGTCTATGTTCTTTGGTGTATTCGTTAATTAACAAAATATTTCGTACATTGCAATCATTACTATAAAAATATGCTTAAGTGTTCTCAACATTTGACACCAAGAAAAAAAATAGATTAGGCAAGTACTTTATTTCTTGTTTTTCCTGTTTATTCTTTATTCAATACTCCAAAGGTAATTAAAATGTAAAATAGGGATTTTGTAAGGTTAGTTAAGATTAGATTAGGTGAAATAAATAATAATAATAATGTAATAAAAATGTTTTACAAGACACGAATGCAAGCAACTAGGTAGTAAGTAGTTCATGGGTAGTGTAATTCAATAGCATAATGAGAGCTACGTGCATATTGAGTGATGCAACTTATAATGGCACGAATTATAGTTACAGTTCAAAGGGTAGTCAAACGGGGAGAAAAGTAAAGTTTAATTGTAAATGGATGTATACTGTTATGAGTATAGTTTCATATTACAATTTGAAATCATTCTAGAAAGAAAAGACTAATTTTGATTTATTTATATTTTTTGGACAAAGTCTCCCACTCTCACCTCTAGAAGCAGAGACAGAACCTTCTGCAACTGTAATTAATGAGAACAGAGGCATCTATTTTACTCCAACATCATGAAAAGATCCCATGTGAGATGGACCTGTTCCAACCAATTAGTTTATTATTTTATCTATCAATACCCATCTGGGAAAAGCTGATGATTTTGATATTATGGGTATCACTGAGACTGGGTTAAGTTTGAACAATTTTGATGAAGGAAATTTGTTTGAAATACCAATCTACAGATTATTTACTAGATATAGAATATTGAAAAAAAAGTGGGAGTAGTAGCTTTATGTGTGAGGAGTGAACTACATTCTGTTGAGTTAGAATATATTAAAGATAACAGCAATAAGGTTGAGTCAGCTTGGGTTAGTGTTAATGGATATCAATGAAAAGATGTTATTATGGGATATTTTACTTTTAGGGGTATCGACTGGGATAATTTTGCATCTGACAATGAGAGGGATAGGCTTATGGAAAAAGTTCAGAATTCTTTTGTACACCAACTGGTGACAGAACCTAGAATAAAGGAATCTATATTAGATTTAATATTAATTTCTAAAGTCAATAGGATAGAGTTGTGGTTGGTGAACTTTTAAGTACATGCAGATATGGAACTATTAGGTTTGGTATTTTATTACATGTAAAATTGAAGACGAATTATATCCTAATTCCAAATTTTGGTAAAGATAATTTTGATGGAATGAAACATGATCTAGTTCTGTAGATTTGGTTAAAGAGCTGGCAGGTGATCTTGAACAGATGTGGTAAGAACTTAAGGTAAATAATTGATATGTATACATGACATGCGTATTTTATACATAAAATACAGGACAGTTCCAGTATGGTTTAGTAAAGTTTAAGCAATCATATTTGGGATAAACAAAATAAACACAATAAATTTAAACTTAATGGACAAACCAGAGCACTTAATGTATGAGAAAGATATTGATGTAAAATATATCATTTGAAGTTCTGAAACTGTAAGACTAAAATTGGGAAACATGAAAATTGATAAATCCCTGGACCAGACAACTTTTATCCTAGAGTTTTAAAGAAACTTAAAGATTATACTTATGAACCACTAGCTAATACTTTTTATAAGTCATTGAGTAGTGGAAGAGTATTAGAAAACTGGAAGTTGGATGTTAGTCTAATATTTAAAGAAGGTGATAAACATTTCCCAGGCAATCATAGGCCAGTTATTCTTGATGATGAGAAACCCACTTAAAGTAAAAATGTGTCTCAGGACAGCTGGTATGATTAACCTGAAAATGACCTAAGAAGGTTGTAACATTCTTCTCTGCTTTATTAGTAAAAGTGTTAATATCCATACCAGCCATCCTGAGATATGTAGGCCAGTTAATCTTAGATCAGTAGTTGGAAAGTGTTTGGAGTGTGTAATTAAAGATGCATTACAAATTCACTTAAAGCAGATTAACATAATATGAAAGAGCCAGCATACTTTCAGCAAGGGAAAGTCTTGGTTAACAAATATTGTGACATTCTTTGTGGATGTCACTGAAAGAGTTAATTAAGGAAATACCATGGATTTGGTTTACCTTGATTTTCAGGAAGTATCTGATGATAAGATGCCTTACAAAACACTCGCTACAAAAACTAAATATGTGGTTCTGGGAGGAATGTTGTTAAATTGGATAGAAAACAGTAATAAATGGAATTAGATCTGACTGGGTCATACTAACAAGTAGTGTGTCTCAGGGCTCTTTACTGAGTTATCTGCTATTTGAGACTTGTATTAATGATATTTATTCTGGAATGAGTAATGAAATTTTGAAGTTTGAAAATGACATTAAGGTTTTTGGGGTTGTTAACTGCATCAGAGATGCTGCAGACTTACTAGGAGATTTAGATCATTTAATGTATTGGGCCAATACATGGCAGATGTTCACACGTCCAAAATGTAATGTGTGTGGGTTTTCTCAATTCAAATTATTTTTAAAACTTAAATACGAATATATTAAATACCGCATGTAAAAAAAAATATCATGATGTTGTGATAGAAAGATTCACTTAAGTCATCTAAGCAGTGTATTGTAGCTAGCAATATGGTTAATTGGATTTGGAGTAGTATATATAGAAATACTGAATACAAGACAAGAGGTATTATTGTTTCACTGTATAGATCATTTTCAAGGTCAAATTTAGAGTACTTTATACAGTTTTGATATCTCTTCCTCAAGAAGGATATTGAATTGTAAGAGAAGATTCTGAGGAAACACTAACATGATACCTGGGATGGCTGGATTGTCCTATGAGGACAGATTAAAAATATCTAAACTTGAATTCTCTAGAGAGGAAAACTTCAGAGGGGACTTGATTAAGTGCTTGAGTTTATTAAGGGTATTGATAATATTTATCATTCAAACTTTTTCATGTCTAGCAGTGACAACAGTAGAACAAGGGAGCATAAATTGAAACTTTGTTAGAGTTGGAATTATTTAAAATTTAGATAGGATTACTTTTTAAACTGAGTTTAAGAAAAGATTGAATGAATACATGAGTTGTAAGGGGTGAACATATTTGGGAGTTGGAAGGGACATCCTTGATGAAATAATAAGTTCCTTTTGTCCATTTAAAATTTTATAAAATGTATAGCTTACCAGCTGACACCCAATGGAGAATAGAATTCTTATAGTATTGGTGAAGATTAGGAATGCTGGAAGGAAAACTAAAAAAGTGAAAAGACTTATCCAGTCAAAGGCAAAAGAATGTGTGTATAGTTGAAATGGTAGGAAGATCATGTGTGAGATCATGAAGATGATGAATGACCAAAGTACTAGGAGTAGTCTACATTCCAGCCTTAACAATCTCCTTTAAAGGACAGTGAAGGCATGCAACAACAGACATAGTAATGGCATGAATGTGATGGGATGTTGTGGATATGGCAACCTATCAGAGATAAGTTCAAACAGAAGTTGATGAACCAAACCAGTATGCATAAAAGGAAAAGGCCATTGGAAATGGAATGGTTCCAGGGAATAAAAGGTTGGGATTGTGAACCCAAAAGGAGACAGTACATGCCATATATCATCTTAAGGAATGAATCAAAGAAGTTGATCAGGGCTGGAATGGGAATTTAGGTTAGAAATGGAAGGTTAAGAAAAGGTGAGAGAGTAAAAAACAATTAAAATTTTGGCATAGGTCTTAGAGAAGAAGGACCAGTTTGGATAAAGAATGACGTAAGAGGGATGATGTAATGAGTGGGTAACATTAATGACATAAGTAGCTGAACTATGACTGCAAGGAAGGACGGGAAGAAAAGAGGTCTTCAGGAAGAGCACGTAGATAGAACATGAAGACAAAAGTTTATATGGAGGAAAGAGCAATAAGGACCACATTTAGATCACAATAAACAATTCAAAGAAGTAAAAAAGGAGGGAAAAGAAAGGAAAAAAATGAAGCCAGATGAAATGTTGGGTAATCAGTAAGGTCGCCCAATAGCTAGACACAATTGAAGTAGAGAAGTCTTTATTTAACAACTGGGTGAATAATAGGGAAAGGTGGGAAGTGCAAAAAACAATGAGAAAGAGACAAATTTCAAAAGATATGTTATCTGTGGTAATAGACATGGACAGAGGCTTGATGAATCAGGAAAGGAAAAACGTAACACATTCAACCAGAGACTGGGCTGAGACAATGGAACTGACTGAAGCCATACATGTAGGTAGGAAGTCTTGACACCCACAAAATGAGAGGCCACTCCATGAGAAGAAACTTGGGAGAATATAATAAATTTAACACCAAATTTAGGGAGCCAGGAAAATGAAAAGTTACAATCATAATGTGGTGACCATGAGCACAGATACCTGGAATTGGTACCACTGGCCTTATGGTATAAGTGACCACTTTGAAGATGTTGTAATGCACCATAACAACGACCATCCCAGCAGAAGTAGAGAAAAGTGGGACAAAGCTTAAGAACCTCAGTAAAGGTGGTATGGAGTGACCACTCCATGGTAGACCAGAGATTGGAAGATGATGGATGTGTAAATTATTCATTCCAAACGTGAAGATGAAGGAGGAAGCTAAACTTTACTGAGGTTGAAAAGAAGAACTCATGAATGAGGTATTGAGAAGGGTAAGAAGAGACTTCTCTCCATCATTAGGAATCCTATTTAATAGTGCATCTTGTTAGAGCAGAGTAGTGTGGTCTCTTCAAATGGATGGAAGCAAGCGGGAGCCAATAATCCACAGAATGAAGTGTGCAAAGACTCAGAGTCAGAAAAAAGTTCGTACCTCCACACAACTTAGAGCCAAGGTTAGTCTGAATGGTAGGGTCTTGAATTTGAGAATTGGACTTAAAGTTGCAAACAGCTATCAGTAAAGTGGACACTATGGGGCAGAACAATAAAGTGTAGATTACTGGGATTAAATTAGGTTTCTAGTATCACAAACGTTGAAGTAGCCAAAATCAAGTTTAGTCATGGGAAATAAATGAATACATTACAAGTCAAAAGATTTTAAGTCCCACTGATGAAAATTAGGATAATAAGATATACAGTTAACAATGATGAAAAACAATCGGACAGAATAAATAGAATATTACAAGTAGTAAAGCTGTGTAATGGAGAAACTATTAAATCATACTCAGTTAACAAAATACTGATAAATATCTTATGGGCAAACAATCTAATTGTATCTAGTCCACAAAGTATGGAATAATAAAGAATGTGCAAATTGACCAGAATTACTAAAAAAAACACATTAACAATTAATGTCTAACTTAACAGATATCTAAATTAAGAAGGACAATGAAGGGCACATATTAAGTCCTGCACTTCTAAAAATTAGGATTATAATAGTAATAGTAATGAACATCCAAGACAATTAAGTTTACCCAGAAAAAACAAAGTACCAATCAGTAACTAACTTTCAATTCATCTGAAGTAACTCAGATGACAGAGGACATAAATATCTAACTTACCAAAGTATGAGCACTGATGACAGGAAATATATAATTTTCTCATGTTTGAATAAGGACAAAGCTATAAGCAGGGCATCTTAACTGTGGATATATCAACTCTGTATATGTTGAGAAACTTACTAAAGATCTCCTGGGAGAACTGGAAATAACAGGAAGAAAGGAGGGAAAGAACAATTCTCCACCAAAGTGAATGAAATGACACTGGTGAAAGAAGTCAGAAAAACTGTCCAAATTTATTTATCACTGGTTGTATTGTTCCTTTGAACAGTGATATGTTGGAGAAAGAAATGATCACTAGCTGTGCATGTGGATCTAAAGCCCAATGAATTTACATCTGTACCTCCTCTGCAGATAAATCTGAAACCAATTCCAAGGAAGTCATGCCAATAGCGTTTTTTAACTGTAACAAATATCTCTGTGTTAATACATTAATCTAAAATTCATCCACAAGTGAAGCCAAAAATAAAATACAACTGAGCACGCAGGTGCTTATTTTCGTACATGAGCGAGCATGCGCATAAATTAATAGATGCTTATTTTGATACATGTGCTTGCAGATGATTATTTTCATATATATGTGCGCGCAGGTGCGTATATTCATACATTACCTCCCAGGTATTTAATTTCGTAAATGGGCGCACGGGTGCTGATTTTGGTACATGATCGCGCAGTTGATCATTTTGGTAAATGCGCGAGCCAATGCTTATTTCATTACATGTGCGCTAGTAGGTAAATTGATAGATACGCGTCCATTTCCGTTCATTGATAGATGCGCACGCACATGCTTATTTCCCTACATGAGCGTGAAGGTGCTGATTTTGTGCATAAATTTGTACACTGACACGAAAAAGCTTATTTTCGTACATGTGCTTGTATGTGTACAAATTGGAAGATCAGCTCGTAGGTTCTTTTCGTACTTGCGCGCGCAGGTGTTTATTTTGATAGATGCACACGCAGGTTTTTGATATTCCTACATGTGCGCGCATGTGCATAAATTGAAAGATGCGCGGCCAAGTGCTTATTTGGGTACATACGAACGTAGGTATACGCAGATGCTTCTTTTGCTAGATGCACTCGTAGGTGCTTATTTTGATATATGCGCCAAGAGGTCTCATATTCGTACATGGGTACGCAGGTGCTTATTTTGATACATATACGAGCGTGCAGGTGCTTATTTTAGTACATGCGCACAAAAGTGCTTATTTTGGAAAATGCTCACGCAGATACTTATTTTGGTACATGGGCGTGCAGGTTCTAAATTTTCCTACATGTAAGCGCATGTGCATAAATTGACAGATGCACGCAAAGGAGCTTATTTTGGTACATGCGCATCAAGGATCTTTTTTTCGTTATCCGCGCGCATGTACTTATATTGGTAAATGCGAGCACAGGTGTTTATTTTTGTACATCCGCGCAAATGCTCATTTTCGTACATGCGCACGCATGTGCTTATTTTAATACATGCACACTCAAGTGTTTATCTTCGTGCATGTGTGTTCAGGAGCTTATTTTGATACATGCGCGTGCTAGTACGTAAATTGCTAGATGCGCGTGCACTTACTTATTTTGATACATGGTGGCGTAGATGCTTATTTTGATACATGCGCGCGCAAGAGCTTATTTTCGTTTTGAGGTTTTGCGTGTGACGTCACTCTTGACCTAGTTACTGCTGACCGCCATAATGGGTGGCACGCTCGGCGTGTTTATATTTCAACACAAGGGTGATTCATAGTCAAAAGTGCGCGATGGTACACTCGTGTTGTGCATTTAACTGTTCAAATCGACGTGGACAGGCGGAAAATGTGTCATACTACAGATTTCCTAAAGATCCCGACCGAAGAAGACGATGGATTGCAGCTGTCAATAGGAAAACTGGACACCCACAGAGCACATCAGACTTTGTAGTAAACATTTTGTGTCAGGTGTGTATAATTCATCTATAGCCAGGCTGAATAAATTGAAACTTACACGCATGATATATGTACAGCAGAACACACTGCAGCACCAGTCAAAGAAATGTTTTTGCACACTTTTCTTTTACTTTTAAATAACTCAACAGTAAATTTACTGAAGGAACAATATCATTCATGATGAATAGGTTATATAGCCATTTGCACATTAAGACAAAATGTTAATATCTCATAAAGGACCAATTTAAGTGATTCATCAGAAAACCACAACTGGCACAAGATTAAAAAGTGTGCAAATAATTACTTTGTTGGCTGTACATTCAGTTGTTAAACAATGTTCAGCATATTCAGTTATATATATATATATATTCAGTTAAAAGTGTACAGTGTATCTGTAATATATATAAATATTATCTGATGATGCCTGTAGATCTATATCTTAACTAAATTATTGTACTCTGTTTCAGGGACGAAGAGTGATGATCCCCTATCACCTGACTATGTACCTTCCATATTTCATTTTACACGTTCTCCCCTGAAGAGAAGGAAAGCTGCTGAATTGTGTGAATATGAAAACAGGAAAGAAGTGACCAAAAGGAGAAAAGAACAACAAAAGAGACATGAAGCTGCTGCTGGGCTGCTTGACCTTGCTTTCAGAGAATCTGCTGGCACTGATAGCAGCTGTACTGATTCTGCTGATGAACTTGAAGCTACATGTGATAATTTTGACATGTGTACATCACAATATACAACTGAGACATGTATGCAGACGGAAATATCATTCACAGACTTAGTTAGACTTGAATCTGAATGCCAACAGTTGCGGAATGAAGTCCTCCACAATAAAAGTATAGCAAAAGCGAACTGTTTCGAAGATGCTACTTTTGCAAATGACGACGAGAAAGTCAAATACTGTACAGGTCTGCCGTCATATGCAGTGATGATGATCATATTCAACCAAATTTAGATATTTCCGAGATACACCAAATGTAATATTTGGCAGATCTACTCTGGCAACAGCCTGACTCTGAGCAACGTTGTCTTGACTGGATATTACTGGCGTAAATACACGTGGCGGGAGCATATACGGGTCTCCTACACCCAGTTCCTTCACGTTTTCCTCATACCTGGCCTTATCAGCACCTGTCAGGTGTGCTACAAGTGATGAAAAGCCAGCGGCAGCCATTTACATGTGAATAGTACTGAATACAGCAGTTGTTAACTCGTTCAGTCATGCGGGACACTTGCCACCCAATATGGCGGTATGTTTACAAACCTCGTTGTGGTCACGTGATACTAATAGGTTCACGCAAAACCTCTATATGCGTTTGCATGTGTATAAATTGGTAGATGCGCGCGCAGTGGCTTATTTTGGTGGGTGCGAGTGCAGATACTTTTGGTACATGCGCACGCATGAGGTTATTTTGGAAAATGAGTGCGCAAGTACTTATTTTGTCAGATGTGCATGAATTGATAGACGCGCGCAGGTGCTTATTTTTAATTTTTGTACATGTGTGCATAGGTGCATAAACTGGTAGATGCACGTTCAAGTGTTTATTTTGGTAAGCGCACAGAGATGCTTATTTTCATACCTGTGCGATCAGGCGCTTTTTTGGTAGATGTGCACGCTGGTGCTTACTTTTGCATTAGCGCGAAGTTGTAAAATTGTAGATGCGTTCGCAGGTGCGTGACTTGGTACAATGGTGTTCACATAATTCAGCAAATAATATGGACTCATTGTTTTAGCTTTTTGTTTGTTTTGGAATTTCGCACAAAGCTACTCGAGGGCAATCTGTGCTAGCCGTCCCTAATTTAGCAGTGTAAGACTAGAGGGAAAGCAGCTAGTCATCACCACCCACCGCCACTCTTGGGCTACTCTTTTACCAACGAATAGTGGGATTGACCGTCACATTATACACCCCCACGGCTGGGAGGGCGAGCATGTTTAGCGCGACGCGGGCGCGACCCTCGGATTACGAGTCGCACGCCTTACGCGCTAGGCCATGCCAGGCCATTGTTTTAGCTTTCATTAAAATTACTATAAGCTTCTAATTATTTATAATATGTACAGGCTAGCAAAGATGTTAATCAAACAACGGATTTTGTCTGCAATGAACAGAATCAAAAAGGATTGAGATCATGGAAATTGGTGGTTAAGGAGATGTCAAAAGTTTCTTCAAATCTTAGGTATGACGTATGGAAGTATTGTCGTCTTCGGAGTAGCTGTATATCACAAATCATACTGAGATATTTATTCTAAAGGAACGAAAAGTTCATCGTATGTCAGGAAAATATGCCTCAAATCGTGAATCCACCACCATAGACTTGAATATTTGGGACACATAAGAGGGACGATTTATTTTCGTGGATCTTTCTTAATCTGTCTTCTTCTACCTATGTAAATAAACAAAAAAAAAGTGATCTACACTTTTGGATCATGGGTGTGTTATAAGAGTAAGGTCAAATTTCATTCTTTAGTCAAACAATAGTAAACTACAATTGGCAGTGTATACTGTTGATTGACTGCTGTCATTATAGTATTTTCGTTCAAAGTTAAGGAATTTACAGAGCAAATAGCTCTTGAATCGTTTTGTTAGACTATTCAAAAGAAAGGAAATCAACAATAAATCAGATTAGGTCAACATGTTTCCTTGGGTGTTTGGATTACTTGTTTTTGGCTTGATCTGACGAAAAGATATTGAATTATGTATTGGCATTAAGAACTTGATTCAACTGTCCGGATTGTTTTTAGAACAATGTTATTGTAACTTTATTTCTGACAAAAGTTGTGTTTCGTGTAACTTCCTGAGAATTGGTATGCTAGAAGATTCATATACACATGCATCATGAAAGAATATTAATTGTAGTTTGTTTATTATTAGAAAACAACAGAGCAGATAATGGTATCAGAGAAAGGGCAAAATTATAATATGAAAAATTCAGTGCTTTTACATTACAAGATAATTTCACTATATGAATCACATTCTAAATACTATTATTTCGAAATTTTTTTATATAAAGTAAAAAAATGTTAACCCTAGTTACAACACAAATTCACGTGTTCTTTTAATTTGATATTGCATTAGAACCCTTGTATAAGACACCAACATTGTAAATAAAACTTAAATCGATTACAAGAATTATTCGACGCTGAAGAGAATTACATACCTCACCGTCAAAAGCGGATTGAAAAACGTTTGATTTATAAAATTCATATTAACCTGTTACTTTGTTGTATAAAAAAGCGTACAGAATCATATGTATAAAACTATTTCACATTGCTTATTAATATACTGCAGACAATAAATTATTATTTGTTTTCTTAAAATCAGATACACGCTCATCTATGTTACGTAGCAGGAGAAAAACTCCATTCACAAACAATCGAAGAATCAGAATATCTTGTTGCAAAATCAGCAGTTACTAAAACATGTAGCAAATTAATCCTTGTATATCTATATCTGTTGAATGAAAGAAAAAATCACTGTCTCTACTCCAATCATCCACACGTGAAAATAGTAAAGAAAACAAAATCTGAAACACGCATGCGCGCACATGTATCAAAATCAACACTTGTGGGAGCATGTACCAATTTTCGCACATGCGCACGCTTCTACGAAAATCAACACTTGCGCGAGCATATACCTATTTTCGCACCTGTTCGCGCATCTACAAAAATAAGGTTTGTTTGTTTCTTTGGAATTTCGCACAAAGCAACTCGAGGGCTATCTGTGCTAGCCGTCCCTAATTTAGCAGTATAAGACTAGAGGGAATGCAGCTAGTCATCACCACCCACCGCCAACTCTTGGGCTACTCTTTTACCAACGAAAAGTGGGATTGACCGTCACATTATAACGCCCCCACGGCTGGGAGGGCGAGCATGTTTAGCGCGAACCCGCGACCCTCAGATTACGAAGCGCACGCCTTAACGCGCTAGGCCATGCCAGGCCCAAAATAAGGACTTGTGCGTGCTTGTACTATTTATAGCACTTGTGTGCGCATGTAACAATTTATGCCCCTGCGCGCACTTGTACGAAAATCAGCACTTGCGCGTGCATATACCAATTTATGTACCTGCGCGCGCATGTGTAATAAAAGTACCTTCGCGCTCTTCTATGACAATCAACACTTGCGCGAGCATGTACCAATTTACCCAGTTGGGTTTAGACGTTCGACTCGTGATCTGTGGGTCGCGAGTTCGTATTCTCGTCACACCAAACATGCTCGCCCTTTCAGCCATGGGACGTTATAATGTTACGATCAATCCCTCTATTCTTTGGTGAAAGAGTAGCCCAAGAGTTGGCGGTGAGTAGTGATGACTTGTGCTTTCCCTCTCGTCTTACACTGCTAAATTAGGGACGGCTAGCGCAGATAGCCCTGGTATAGCTTTGCGTGAAATTACACGCAATAACAATAAGAGGAAAGGAAGTAAAACTAACAATAAAATCTACAAAAGACAAGACACCAGGAGAGGATGACATACAAGCCATTCTCCTTTTTGAAAAGGCGTTCAGGGACCGTGTGAACACATAACAGCAATCTTTAACTTACCACTCAGTTCTGGATACATCCCGGTTTTTTGGAAGCAAGGAATAGTCTCTGTGTTCCATAAAAAAGGAAAACCAGCAAGTAAACCAAACAATTACTCCCCGATCAGCCTGGCCAGCTGTGTAGGAAAAATTCTCGAAAGAATAATTAGTAATAGACTCTCAAATTGTTTAGAAATAACTCTAAAATTACCAGAATTAAAAATGAATTTAGAAAATATAGAGACAGACCACAGATCACCTGGCTATCTCACTTCCTGGAAGATAGTTGTATGATTGATTTAGTGCTTTATGGCACAAAACAGCTAGGCTATCTGCGCCAAACGTCCGGTAAAAAGGTAAAAATAAATTAAATGTAGTAAAATATAGAAAAAGAAATTAAGGTAAAACAAAACATCATTGAAAAACAGAAAAAGCATAAAACCAACGTTGACACCTAGTTTACAATGGTAAGAGAGAAAGCAGAGTAAAATAAATTGTAAAGTACTTACTCAAGCACATTGGTAATGATCATAACCCGACAGGAAGACTAACAGGTAAGTTCAAAAACCACCGTCAGTCACCTGAAGTTGGCCTTTTCAGTCCTGGTTCCGGGTTATGTGTCATTATGGCCAGTACCAAAGGGTAAAGTAATAAAAGTTTAAAAGACATGCAGCAAAAGTGGAATAACAACTCGCCAGGACGACAAACGGATAGTTCAAACAGCAGCGTTTGTCACCTGAAGTTGGCCCTTCCAGTCCTGGTGTCGAGTTATTTAATGTTCTGGTCATTTTCCAATGTCAAATTGAACTGGAGAGAATGAAACTGTAAAAAAGGAGCCACAATTAAAAAGGTGTAATAAATAAATATGCAACACTTAAATGAGATTAAAAAGATTAATGGCCATTAAAAAACGAAAAACTTCATCAAGGTGGACAGTGTCACCCTAACCAATAACATTGTCCAATGTTACAGATACACCCTGGGAAAAAAACATATTTAAAATATTGCCGTCGTTGAGAAGTGTAACGATGGCAAGAAAGTAAAATGTGGCTGATAGTGATTTGAGTGTTACACAAACTACACATTGGTGCATCAGTTCCAGATAAAAGAAAACGATGAGTTAAAAAACTTTGAACAATGCATAGTCTAGTCAGAACAACTTCCTCTTTCCGAACCTAACGGAAGCTAGATGGCCAAAGCCCAATATAAGGTTTCATTTGAAAAAGCTTGTTGTCGCGTTGTTCACTCCAAGTGGACTGCCAGCTGGTACGGAGCCGAGCCTTGAATACAAGACCATAGTCCATATACGGAATAGGCACAGTGGTGATAGTGCCGGAGCAGATAGATTTAGCTGCCGTGTCTGCAAGCTCGTTCCCACGAATACCAACATGGCCTGGTATCCAGAAAAACTGGATAGAAGTAGCAGTTAATGAGAAACTGGCCAGTCGGTTTTGAATATCAGCGAGAACAAGGTGTGAGCCAACGTGTTGCGATTCCAGGGCCAGTATAGAACTAAGCGAGTCAGTATAAATAGTGCAGTTGGAGTACTGGTCAACTTCAATATGATCCAGGGCAAGAGATTATGGCATACAGTTCAGCAGTGAACACAGAAGCTGTAGAGGGGATTTTGCGCACAACCGCCGAACCGCAGCAAACTATAGCAGAGCCCACTGAATTACCTGATTTGGAAGCATATGTATAAATGGGAACGGAATGATTGTTTGAAAGATGTTCATAAAATAAAAGATGGTACTTCCAATCTGGAGTATCTGCTTTTTTCAGATGACTGAAAGAAAGGTCACATTTGGGGACTGTAATAAGCCATGGTGGGATGGGCTGACCCGTGAAATCTGCAATGTTATTCAAGGACAGACCCAATTCATCTAATTGCGCCTGGATGCGAAGGCCAAACGGAGCAATGGCAGATCGTCTGTTCTGAAAAAGTACGGCCCACTGAGAAAGGAAAACACATCCCCAGGTGGGATGCTTTGGTAAGGAACGAAGTTTTGAATAATATAGTAAAGATAGTTGCAAACGGCGAAGATGCAGAGAAGGTTCATGAGATTCAACGTATAAGCTTTGAACTGGAGAGGTGCAGAAAGCCTCAGTGCAGAGTCGAAGTCCTTGGTGATGAATGGGGACCAGCATCTTTAAGGCCGAGGGTCTGGCAGAGCCATAGACCATTGATCCATAGTCGAGTTTTGATCGAATAAAAACACGATATACCTTTAACATAGAACATCAATCTGCTCCCCAACTGGTAGTAGAGAGGACACGGAGGATGTTCAGTGCTCTTGTGCATTTGACCCGCAGCTGCTTTAAGTGTGGCATAAAGGTTAGCTTACAGTCAAAGATAAGCCCCAAGAATTTGGTCTCAGGGACCACTGGCAGCGAAACTTCACCGATATGAAGTTCAGGATCAGGGTGAATTCCCCGTTGGCGGCAAAAGTGCATGCAAACGGTTTTAGAGAGAGAGAAATTAAAACCATTCGCCATAGTCCACTTCAGTACACTATTGAGGGCAGTTTGTAGTTGCCGCTCAATATATCTCATGTTCGACGACTGACATGAGATGTGAAAGTCGTCAACATACAACCCATTCGCAATAGTGAGAGGAAGTTGTTCAGTGATGGCATTTATCTTTATACTGAAAATTATGGCACTCAAAACACAGCCCTGAGGGACTCCAAGTTCCTGTACAAAAAAACGGGAGAGTGTCGAACCCACACAACTTGGAATCTTCTGTCCACTAAAATTTTTTTAATAAACATGGGTAAATAGCCACGTAACCCATATGTATGGAGGTCTCGCAAAACGCCATACCTCCATATTGTGCCATAAGCCTTCTCAATGTCACAGAATATTGATACAATATGTTGGCGTTTGAGAAAGGCTTCTCTGATTGATGTTTCAACACGAATTAGGTGGTCTGTGGTGGAGTGCTGTCGTCGGAACCCACACTGGGTGGGCGAGAGGAGGTTGTTTGATTCGAGAAACCAAACAAGACGAGCATTAACTATCCTTTCTAAGGTCTTACAGAGACAGCTCGTCAAAGCAATTGGACGGTAGTTTGAAGGTATCTTGGGATCTATCCCTGGCTTAGAAAAGGTAAAATAATAGCCTGGCGCCAGGCATCAGGAAAAACATTCTCCTACCAGATCTGGTTAAAGACAATTGGAAGGACATCAAGAGAAGCAGGAGATAGATGGTGCAGCATGTCATAGTGTACATCATCAGGTCCAACAGATGTACTGCCAGACTGATGAAGGGCCATTTTCAGTTCCATCAGTGTAAAGGGACAATTATAGTCAAAAAGACAGTCAGTTCGAAAGGAAAGAAGTGAACGCTCTGCCCGAGTCTTGATGGCCAAGAAGGTGGAGGAACAAGCAGAAGTGCTAGTGCTAGATACCCGGCAAAAGATTTCACCTAGAGCAATGCTCCGGACATCAGCCACCTCCTGACCATCAGAAAGTGAAATCGAGAGGGGGACAGAATTGTAGTGCCCACTGACCTTTCGAATCCTGTCCCATATGACCTTGGAACTGGTGGTAGAAGATATGCTAGTTGTGAACTTAATCCAAGATTCCTTCTGGCTTTGACGTCTTACCCACCTAGCATGTGCACGGGCCCGTTGAAAAGCGATGCGGTTCGAAAGTGTGGAATATCTATGAAAAGTACCCCAGGCTCGTTTATGAGCCTTCCGTGCTTTGTGGCAAGCAGGATTCCACCACGGACGAGGATATTGTGGAAAACGTGTCGAGGTTTTATGAATACACTGAGCAGCTGCTTGTATAATACAGCCAGTTACCGCTGCCACACAGTCGTCTATTTATGGCTGATTCACGATGGCATGATCAAGTTCTGCGAGAGCAGTGAAAGTGGACCAGTCTGCCTGATCCAGCTTCCACCGGGGCACGTGGGTAGGGTGGCATCGGCCTCGGCCAGTCTCTCTCAAAAGTATAGGAAAATGATTACTGCCTAGTGGATTATTGTCAACCCTCCATGAAAAATGGGAGAATAATGAAGGGGAGCAAATTGAGAGATCAATAGCGGTAAATAACTGACTAGGTGCATGAAATTAAGTGGAAGAACCAGTATTGAAAAGAGAAAGATTGTGATCAGAGAGCATACGCTCTACAGAGCGACCCCTCCCATCAATAACAGCACTTTCCCAGAGGGATGATGTTTATTAAAGTCCCCCAGGAGTATAAAGGGAGACGGCAACTGTTCAACGAGAGCATCAAGGTCTGATTGATTCACATGTTTCTCCAGGGAACTGGTAGAGAGAACAAACAGTGATGGTATGGCCCAAGGAAACACGGATGGCTACGGCCTCCAAGGGTGTGTTGAGTGACAAAGACAGGGTGGACACATGCTAGTCAACCAATAATGCCACCTCTCCATGTACTAGTCCATCACACAGCCTGTCATTTCTGTACAGAGAAAACTGCCGAATGGTGACTGTATCAGCAGGTTTTAGAAATGTTTCTTGTAAAGAAAGACATACAGGATTGTAGGAAGCAATCAGTGTTTTGATATCATCCAGATTAGAACGAAAACCTCGACAGTTCCATTGTATCAAGGTGGCCATTTTATTTACGTGCAGGTGAATTGGGCGAACGAATGATTGTTTTGCCTCTTGGGGTGGGAGAAAAAGATGTATCAGAAGAAATGCCTGTATTTGAAACTGAAGGATATGTATCTTGAAGTTTGTTGGAATGTATGGGAGAAACAGAGATGGGTGTGAAAGTCGATTCATCAACCTTTTTAACCATGCAGGTCAAAAGGCTTTTCATTTTTCTGAAAACGATTCTCTTGGAGGCACAGAGATATCTGTCTGCACTCCCACTGTAGTTGTGGAACGAAGTGCAGCAGCATATGTCCGAGATGGAGTGGCGGGCAGCAATTTCCGAGCCTCAGGATAACTAATGTTATGAGTCGTTTTCAAACGCTGCACCTCTTTTTCCTCCAACCATTTTGGGCAAGAACGACAATAGGAAGGGTGAGAACCATTGCAGTTGACGCAATGTGGGTCCATGTCACCTTTATAGGCATCGTGGTCCTTGCCACCACAACGAGCACATGTCAGGGAACCACGATATGATGTCTTTGAGTGGCCGAACCTCTAACACTGGAAACATCGGAGAGGGTTTGGAATGTATGGCCGTACTCTGAAAATTAGATAACCTGCCTTGATGGTGGCAGGTGCACGTGATGATGTAAATGTCAAAGCGAAGGTATTTGTTGGCAGTGTAACTCCATCTTTGCGAGTGGAAATGCGCCTCACTGCAGAAACTCCTTGAGTGGAGAGACCAGTGAGAATCTCTGACTCGGGGATGTTCTTCAAATCCCTCTCAACAATAACTCCTCGTGATGAATTCAAGGTAGCATGAGGGGTAACCTCAATAGGTATATCCCCAATTGCTGTTGAATTCGAGAGGAGTTTACTGTGGTGGGTTGTGGATGTTTCAACTAATATATCTCCAGATCGAAACTTCTTTACTGACTTTGGAGAGCCAGCAAGACCCTTTAGTCCCTTCTGAATAAAAAGGGGGACAATTGCCCTAAAGGTTTTTCTGAAAGAGAATGTAATATCAGAAAATGAGGTACGTGTGTTACAGATGTTGAAGAGTTCTGCTCAGAGTCTTCATGACGTGGTCGCTATTTTATATAAATTTTTTGAAAGAGGATCCAGAAGAAAAAAGAAAAATTTTGGTACCCACTGACCCCACACACCATAGAGCCCTACGAGGGGACGCACTACAATGTGGAGCACTATACCCAAACACCAGCATCAGGCACAATGTCCACAACACCCGTTGAGAACTTCCAACACTGGTACTTGGTTGACTCTAGCCCAAGTGGACCAGCCGATTGACCCAAGGAGGGCCACCCAAAGGCCGCCCGTCTACAGGCCAAAGTAGTGTGTTAGGGTTGGACCCCTCAACCACCAGGATCCTCTTCTCCCTCTCACGGGTCGCCACGCAGGCAAACACGTGGGTGGATGTTTAGGTCCCAGAGAAGGTATCCAGACAGAACAGAACCTTCCCTGGGAGGTCCCCCTCACCACGTACAGGAATCCACACCGAGGAGTCCTGGAAAAGAGAAGTTGGAAAATGAATGTCAGGGGAACCTTATATATGTAAAAAACGGCTCGTTTGGGTTGAGAATATATTTTACGTAGAGGAGCGAACAACGTTTCGACCTTTAGTCATCCTTTGTGAACCTAACGATGCCGTTTTAACATATATTTCTCTACAAGTGGGTTTTCTCGATATCACTGATTATTATTTCATCAGGGGAACCTTCTCCTTTATTCCAGAGGTTGGTGTCCCCAAGGAGGGGTAATTAGCCCTATTCTGTTCATCAATATGCCCTTAAAACACCCAAACTTGGAGTATGCATCACAATTCGCGGACGATATTGTGGTCTGAAAAAGTGCTCCCACCCCATCCGTAACAGCGACAAATCTACAACTGTTGTTAGATAATATTGAAGAATACTGTCAGAAATATTGTGTTAAACCAAACTTACCAAAAATCAATTAGTTACATTCACAAACAAAACATAAAAGAGATCCTTCCAAATTACACACGAGCGAAACACTTCTCCAGACCACAACAAACCTGTTAGATTTAACCTTCAATACGAAATTAACATGGATGAAACATGCAAATAACATATTTAAAAAAAAACTAGAGACGCACAAGTTATGCAAATAATCTAACCGGCAAAAACCAAGGAACCTCACCAGACAACATAATAAAAATCTACAAAACATATATACTATCGAATATGCATTTCCAGTATGGTTAAGCATAGGACTGAAACACATAAATAAAATACAATCAACACAAAACTTAATAATTACTGCAGCACACAAAGTCTCTTGTGGTACATTGTGAAAATTTATGTACAAATATACAAACCACAGCCAACAAACTCTTGCATAGTTCTCTAAATTACTTTTTAAAAAATTGACAAAAAAAAACGATCTACACTGTGAACTTGATCATGACTATAAAAATGATGAAAGTAGACCAAAGTATTAAAGTTAAAAATACATTTTATAATCTAAAAATTTTCAAATTTCCTTTGTGTAACCTGCGAAACCTCCTAATTAAACACCACTCGTTTTTAAACATTCCACACCAAAATTGTGAAACAATCACAGCTATAATACACTTTTTGTTCTGCTTCTACAATAAGAAAATGTGAGATTGTGTGATTATTACACATTTAGTTAATAAACTATAAAAATTCAGAATGACTATTTCAGTCACATGTAATCTAAAATTACACACGAATGGTTTACGTTTTTTTTTTTTTCAAATTCAAGTGCTTCACTCACATCCTGCTTCCTTCCAACCAACACTTAATTTAAGCACTTTATGTATATGTATGCTTTTTATGTTTGATTTCCTTTATTTTTCCATGGATTTACTTATATGTACACACACACACACACACATACTGTTGTTCAGCTTTTTTAACGCGCCTTGCAAGTTTATAAGTCTTTAATCGTTTATGAGTTAACGTTCGTTGTTTTTCCCGTGTAAATATAAATAAGCTATTCTACTTTTAAAATTATTATTTTTCACTGCCTTTTTTTCTTCAATATCTATGCATATGTACATAATACACATGGTTAAATTCTTGTATTTTAAAATAAGTTCCTTTTTTTGTTAAATGTTTTATGTATTTACAATATTAATATTGTTGTCGAAGTTCAATCATTGAGTTTAATTCTGTTATACAATATATATTGCTGTATTATTAACTGTTTAGCTTTAAGTTTTAATTTGTTGATTGCTTCTATTTCACTCTTGGTAAACGCACAATCAACATTGCGGTGTTATTTCATACATTGATGTTTACAGTCATTTTCACGTTTCTTTTCAAATTTGTTGTTTCTATTGCGATTTCAACATGTTACATTTAATCTAAACTTCTTGTATTAGAAGGAATTTCCACTTTTATAGCATTGTAAACATTTGTTTTTCCTTATATGTTACTTATTGCAAGTTTTAACGTCTTTTATTGTATTTAAGTTGAACAAGGGTTTTTATTTTCTATGACAATTATTTTTAGTTTCATGAGAACATCATATGCGAGTCTTGTTTCATGGGCTGCATTGTAACATGTTAATTGGGGATAAATGTAAATTAAAGTTGTCTTGAAAACAAGCCTAAAATAAGGGGACAAGAGTGTTGAAGTATGCAAATGTTATATACCTAACATTCCTGTAATTTACATTTCACTACATTATATTTATAAACATTCTAAATTGTAACACATTGAGTCACATGACAAACTAAGCTTAAAGCATCACTTCTTGTAGAGTTTCTGTTTAAGGAACTCATTTACTGTTTCATGGAATAATTGCATTGCATTTTATTTTACCTTGTGCACAGAGAACCACCAAGCAAATATAACACGAAGCACAGACATCTCTGCATTCTCGTTTCCATTTTCTGCTTGGTAGGCTACACACAGATTGTTTTGTAATAGTCAAAACGTGTTGTGAAAGTTTCCTGCAGCTTTGTAACGTTCTCAAAGCTTTTCATCATTTCTTGTGCGTATGTTTTTCCCGCTGTAAATTAATTTTGAAAAATAGCTACACACGTCTTTCAGAAAACTAAATCCAGCACCAATAGTTTTGCACAGATCAGAGTCTGTGTGTTATAATTAAATTTCAGATTATCACAGTTGCTTCCACTGGATTTGTGGTGCATTGTTTATAACTACTTAATATTAACAAGAAAAGCATATGTTCTGTGAATTCGTACCAAATTTATTTAACAAGGGGCTATTTTTACATATGTAGTACATACAAAACAAGTAAGATTATTGTGCAGAAATATACAACTGTTCATTTAAACGTAACTTCATAAATTAAAGACTTGGAAAAATCATGATTTAACAAATAATCAATTCTCCCTTTATTCTATTCAAATCAGCTTCCAAATCTTTTAAATAATATACCATTACTGTTATAATATAGTTAAAAAACATGATTTTCCTATGTCATTAATGAAGAACTGAAATAAAGATGAAGTTATAATACATATGTAAACATTGAAAACGAAATCCTTTGATTTTATTATCATTTTCATCCTGACACAAAAATGACATTTAATTAGGATAATATAGATTTCTCTATTAAATAAAATAACATTTCAATCCAGTGATATACGAAGGCATTGCAAAGTTGGGGTACTTAGATAGGCATGCAGATTTTATAATGAGACTGAAAGTATAAAGAGTTGCTAAAACCAGCTCAATCTATGGAGTCCTGGGATTAAAAGAAAAACACAGTCAACCTTGAGTCATCATGATATCTTGTTAAAAAAATTAAAATGATTATAACTTCGAGGTCTGTTAAAAAAATACGCGGACTGTTTGAATTGCGCGGCTCCAGTTGGTTCCAGGGGAACCCGCTTGGTGTCGCTAGGTTCGCACAGATCAGCTGATTACGACGCCATTTCCCGATTGCAGATATCTTCATTTGTGTATTAGCTACGCGGTTTTAAGTGAAGTGCGATTTTTTCGTTTGGCGGATTTCAGAATGAATGACCTGAAGGAGCAACGACTTGCTGTGAAATTTTGTGTTAAACTTGGAAAATCTGCGACTGAAACTTTTTCTATGCTTAACACGGCTTACGGTGATTTTGCTATGAAGCGTACGGCATGTTTCAAGTGGCTTGAACGTTTTAAGGATGGTCGACAGTCCATTGAAGATGATGAGCGTCCTGGACGTCCTTCCACGTCAACTGACGACCCACACGTCGACAAAATCAACACCCTGGTGCGAGAAAATCGACGTCTGACTGTCAGGGAGCTTGCTGAAGAGTGTGGGATATCAGTCGGATCTTGTTACGAGACTTTGACCAAAAAATTGAAGATGCACCGCGTTGCTGCGAAATTTGTGCCTCAGAACTCGTAAGTTTTTGGCCAAACACTCGATCACTGTTCTTCCCCACCCCCAACTCACCTGACCTTGCTCCTTGCGATTTTTTCTTGTTCCCCAAACTCAAAAGACCCTTGAAAGGAAGAAGATTTGAGACGATTCTCGAGATTAAGGCAAATGCGACGAAGGAGCTGGAGGACATTACAAAAGAAGCGTACCAGCACTGTTTCAACAAGTGGAAACACCATTGGGATAAGTGTGTGCGTTGGGGAGGAGAGTACTTTGAAGGGGTCCCAGACCTGTAACTTCTAAATAAAGTACATTTTGTTTTATGACGTCAGTTTGCGTATTTTTTTAACAGCCCTCGTACAACTTTCTTTCAAAACTGCATATTCAACAACAACCAAAAAAACAAGGTTCTTCAACATTGGATTACAATCCTATATCAGTGAAAAGGTTGTTTTTTTTTGTAATATACAAATACATTGGTTAGCTTGTATAGACCAAGTCAGTAACTGTGGTGCAACATAACAAAAAATGTAAGGTGGTTTGCTAAGGACATCATGTATCATCTACAGCAAACATCTCAGAGCTAAAGACCAGTATAACAAATGCCAGAGCTGCTGATATTGAGATGTTGCAGCAAACATTGACTGAAATTAAGCATCAGTTAAACCTGCTGAGAGCCACTAATGGTGCACATGTAGAAGTCTATCAACATGTCAATAAAATCTGATGAGTTGTGCTACAAGAAAGAAAACTACATGATTGTATTTCCTTAAGTAGTTAATTATTAAATTTTAAAATAGGAATGATAATTTTGAATACTTTGAATTTTAGTTGTGAGCTTCAGCCATTTCTTGTGGACTTACGATAAGAATTTTAAAGTAACAAACATTGCTGTTGAAATATGAACATAACATTTAAAGATTCTTCCATTTTTGCATACAAAATGAAAAGGAGTCAAAGCAGAATGAAAACACTCAATGAATCCCAGTAAATACACATTCTGCTCAACTTGTCATAACTGTTTGGATTGATATATTTGACAACAGAAAAACATCTTATTGAAGAATGCTTGTTTGTTATTGGATAAAACAATATAGTTTCATATAATATAGTACTGGTAAATACAAACAAATTACTGTTTAAAACATTGAAAATAAACACCAGCTAACAAAACAACACTAAGTATACAATTAACTTTTAATGTATTCTATCCAATCATCCATCCAATATTTTCAGAAACCAAAACAAATAATAAATATACTGTGTACATAAACATATAAATATAGCTCTATATACAACTCAAGCAAAAAAATGGTATTATTAAATAGGATAAATTTACCAAAAATTTATAAACTGATTTTATGGAAATTGTTTGGTTTGCACACAAAAGGCACTTGAAAACTATCTCCCAAAAACTCAGCAATAAAGGTATGGACAGATAGTTACAATAAACTATTCTGTGGAAATAAAAATGTACCCCACAAACAAAAAAAAATTACAACGTACTGTGCAGATAAATATCTTTCTTAGTTACTAAACAAAAAAACATTCCACAAAACTTGATTTCTTCAAACTGAAAAATATCAACATCTAACACAACCAGAAAAATAAGTATGTTATACAGTTTCTTTGTAGCAGTTATAAGTTTATAATGATTAATAAAATATTTTCCAAACACACACACACACACAAAAATAGTTCTGACTTGTTTTATTTGAAATATACTTATAAATATTATGTTTTAAAGTTAGTTTCTCTGATCAATATTTATCATTAACACAAAAGCAAAAGCATGACAATATTATCAAATTTTATAACCTTTTAACGAGTGTTAAAATCCCAATTGAGTTAAATGGTTTTAGCTGTTTCCAGAAGTGTAAAACTAAACATAAAGAGGCACTTCATAGTTCAAAACATCAAAGCAATATACACATATTTACACTAATTATTCATGTCCACAGTAACATACAATTCTGAAAAAAAAATTGCCTATGGTCAAAACAAAGTAATACAAAAGGCTGGGACAAGAAACAACTAAATGGTGAACATTCAAGAGTAAGCAGATTGAATCATGATGTGAACACTGAAGTTCAACCTGACAAAATGGATTTTAAACAACTACGAGTTTTTATGAAAACATTTAAGAAACACAGGGGCTGATACCTTACAGAAATTTCCACCCTTCATGATGGTTATTAGCTTACAAATATTTTGAACCCTTAAGACAACTGATGGTCACAGAAAATTTTAACCCTTATCACTAATCTTTGTAACTGTTGAAGGCCTGTGCAAGGGAACTTGCACTATCATAAACAAATTGTTTTATATTAGTTAAAAGGCCACTCTGACTTTTTTTCACAACAAAAAAAAAAACAAAACATGAAAGTTTTTTACTCACTATCTAAACATGGCTATCTTTTGCTAGAATTTTATATTGTTCTGTACCCTTTTTATTTGTCTGAATCTCTTCAGTATCTGATATGATACATGATAGGTATTCCATGAATTAAAAAACAACAACTACATGATGTAGTATTGTATTTGTACTAACATAAAATAATATGCAAATCACGAGTACTAAGCCTTCTGTTTACAATCAGTAACAGGAGTAATGTTACAAAAATTCTTCTTCATTAACAAATGTTACTAGTAGTTCTAGTGCTGTAAACATCTACAAGTTTGGGACCTTCAAAATTGGTATTTCTATTTCATGTAACAAATAAATTAAACAAACAGAAGCAGAAACAGTATAGTGTAAGAGACAAAAAAAAAAAGAACCCCTTAATGAGCAGTCAAATTTATAAATGAAAAAGCATGAATGATATTTAAAAAAGCAACACTTAATGACTGTAATTATGAAAAAAAATGGATCTTAACATATTTTCATGAAGTATGTATTATTCACACAAACAAAGTAAATTATATTACCTTATTATTAACTGAAATGGACTATTCCACTAAAACCTCTTTGCAAAGGAAAAGTATTTAACTACACCATCTACCAGATAGTGGGGTTTATTTAATGTAAAGTACAAAAACTGTTGAAAATTATACCCCATAATAACCTGATGATGTATCATTCATTATGAGCCTAAAATGTACAGTACAACATAGCTGATAATTATTTTATCTAATTAGTCAATTACAATTCAACCAGTAGCATACTTATATGACAAGTAAAAGGCACAATTTTAAATGTTTCATAAAAGTTAAGCACAACTAACTTCTTTCAGTGTCAAATTATTAGAGAAACATGTCAAACATTATTCCCATTTTTAAAAATCTTTGAAATTTCTTTTCCTATTTGTAGACTATCCTACCAAACATTTTTTAAAAGCATGAGATGTGTGAGATTTATTTCAAAATAAACTGAACACTGGCTTTCAGATACGCAGCACGTAAATGGGTTTAATATTAAGTAAAAATCAGCTGCCAGCTATAACTGTCTGATGTAAGTAGAGGATGAAAAGTCTGTTTATACAATGACAAACAAATTATACTACTGTGTAATATTACTACAGACATATTTGTTTTGTATATATAACAAACAAACTGAATTATTCTATAGTAGTAACATCATATGCTCTTCTCCATTAGTTTGGTAAACAACTTTGTCAAATTATTTAGCACCACAAAACAGTCACCTTATAGCAACATCAAGGTACAGCACAGTGACAATCATTTAGCCACTTTTTCATGGTTGTGGTACTGTTTGTTTGTTTTTAGCATCTCCCACTATATTAGAGTATACCATATTAGCAGGGTAACAATCACATTACCATTTTATTTCCTTGTCATAGTACTGTGTTTTTCTAGTGTTTGCCATTAGGTTGCAGCAGTTGTGGTATAGTAACAATCATCTGGCCATTTTGGATTATTACAACACAATGTATTATTAGTTCCCTTCATTATGTTACAGCATACCAGTCAACTATACCTAAATTATTGTACATAATACTAACTGTTCTCTCCTGTATTGTCTGCTTACCATTTTACTTCACCACATACCAGGTTGACAATTTTACTTTGCATCCACATGAAGATCTTTATTCCAGTAATAACTGGGACAACACTTGAGAAACTGTATTAAGTACCATTCTAAAAATCTCATAAAGGTCCTTGGTGTTTGTTTTGAAAACACATCTTTACAGATATTGTTTATACAGATGACTCTCTTAACACAACTATATCAGTGTGTTGAATCATAAAGAAGACAGTTTAGATCTATCATAGCTGCTATTTATTAGACCACAAGGTTTGTTTATATTCTAATATCTGTATGTAACTTTACAATTAGTTGTTAAGTTATATTCAGAAAACACAAGGAATTCAGTTGTGTCACAACAACAGTTTATAAGATGATTCAAGTTCATTTTCTACTATCTATATACTACCTTGAAACAAAACAGTTATGAGCTAGCTATTAAATATGGAAAATTAGAAGAGAACTATAACCCTGACTCGTGTTTAATGTCTTTTTTTATTATTTGTGTTACGATCACAATTTAATTATAATATCAAACTTCCCTCAGAATCACACTCTTTCCTATTCTATAACACAATAAATGGGCTAAACAAAAGCGATTTAAAACTGAGAAATAAAGCAACACATGGGTCAAATAATTTTAATAATTTAGTGTCATAAACGTTTTTGTCTCTCACAAAATTTTAAAACTATATAGCCAAATAATCAAAAACTGGTCAATATATTTTGTTAGAAATAAGTAGAAAGTGCATTTCTTGGCCTAATTTCCCTTTATGGCAGACATTAATATGGAAAGCTCTGCTGCTAGAACGATCCATTTTTAACAAAACTGTGGTAATGATAAGAATCTTTATATTTTATTAATGTTAACTGAAAGCCTGGTTCACTCACTTCTCAGAATAATTGATATCAATGTTCTTGACATTGAACAGTCACATTTTACTTATTCATTAAACACACAAAAAACTGAATGGATACTTTCCATCAAGCCAGTAATTATAGGAAACTAAAATATGTAACAAAGAGAAGAATTAAGTACAATTATACTAATCACTGTTTGATGTTAACTGTCTGAACTGTTTTAGGACAGTTTCTACCAACTTCTTCTTGTCTCGTTGATTCTTTTTTAATGCTGAAAATACATTTTTCTTCTTGTCTGCTTCTCTCACCTTTAAGGGAGTAAAGAACATTAATTCACACTAAAAGTATGGATAGGTCAAATTAATAATATTTTAAAAAATTAGTAAATTATATTATCCTTTTCATTCACAAACCTGAACAAGACCTACCTAAAAAAAATAAGACCCTTTGAAAAAATGTTGCATTATTTGAAACTTGTATTTTTTAGCAATAATTTTATTTCTAAAACAACTTGAAAGGTAGTAATACACTTTTCACAAATAAATAAACATTGAAATTGGTTCAAAAGCATGCATTATAAAATATAAAGTGTAAACACACCATTGTAAAGTAAAAAAAAACAACAAACTTTTTATCTTTATAACACAAATTTGCCCTAAACAATGTTCTAGGTAACACTGCATAACAAATCATTTGCTACTAGAGAAAACTCAAGTGATTCTTGGTAATTAAATAGTTTTGGTTTCAGATATGTAATCAGAATTTGTCCAACACCTCTAGATTTTAAGATACTGTAGTATCTCACCATTTTATCAACAATATGTGTAATACCATACAATCAGCTCAGTTCAATAGGTTTATACTGTGAAATTAAGTTTACATAGAAAGTTTAATGGACAAAAGTAATACATTTTTGATAACTTCGAACAGTAACTGTGTTATATTGGTGTAAAACTCCATATATATTGTTCATATGTGCTACTTGTTCTTGATAAAATTATAATGACTTGCACCAATTTTGCTTCATTCCCATGCTCACCTTTTCTGCCCAGGAACATTTGAGGAGTCCCTCAACTGAGCTTAAAATGGGCAGAGTGATACACCTCTCTCTCAACTGCTTTTCACTCACTCACTCAGTTGGTTACTTTGTCTGGCTCTGCACACTCAAAACAAAGTCCATCTTCCTCACATCATACCTGTGATATAATCAAATAAAATAAAAATTTTGTTTTTAAAATATTTTAAACTAGTTCTCTAAACATAATTCTTTTATACTTTTTAGATAATTATTTGATGTACTGGCTGCTTTCACTTCAAGTAAAGTCCAAAAACCACCTAAACAGTTTATGCTACATTTGTGTTGAACAGTTTCCAAATCTGGCTTCACACAGTGGCTAAATAAAAGAAGAGCAATTGTGTCATTGACAATTTCAATGATACAGTGTGAGCCCAAAGATCATCAAACTAACTGTTATTTTTGCATTGATATTTCTGGATATTCAGACAAAACTAAACAATACACTAAATATCCAGAGATTGCATCTGTGATGAAACCAGTATCTCATGGGGATGATTTTCTTGTGTCCAGCAGCAAAGTGGGAAATAGAAGTTATACTGCAAAAAAGACAATGAATCATCTTTACTTCCTTCATTTAGTAATTTTACCCCTGTGGCATCTCAGCATAAACTGCCTCATCTGATCACACAAGATGAGCTAAATGATCAGATTTGTGACTTGTTTTATACTGAAACAGCATGGGGAAATTTCATTTACGGCATTGGAATTTATCATAAAAGTCTTGCTTCTCACTACAGCATGCAAGATACTTTGTGTTTCTGTACAAATGTTGATGCACTAATTGAAGAATCAAGTAGTGATTATACTCTCAAGAAAGAAAACATTTTACCAATACATCTAAAGTTAGTGTGAAAACTGTGCTTTTACATAATGGGAACACTGAGCCATTGGTTCCTGTTATTAATGCTGTGAACATAACAGAACATGCAGCTTATACCTGAAGCAATCAAATATCCACTACTGCTCAGTCCATAAATTGAGTATACCAAACACTGTAGCTTTTTGTCTGTCTGGGATAGCCGATATCATAAAATTCATTTAAAAAAAATGGAATGGCCAGTGAGAGAATTACGTTCCAGGAAAACAGAAAGTTGAGTTCCAACTTTCAGTGAATCATCAAGATATGTTTCTTCCATCACTCCATCTGTCTTATAAGTTTCAAAAAGTTAGTGAAGTAAAAACTAAAAGGTGGTATCTTTGTTGGGCCACAGATTTGGGAAGTGCTGATGAATGGTGATTTTGAAACATTACTCAGTCAGAAAGAACTTACTGCTAGGAAATCACTCAAACTGGTTGTTAAAATTTTCTTAGGAATTTACAGAGATGAAAACTATGTTGTGACAATTAATGATATCCCTGAGAACAAGAGGAAAACTGGGTCCAAGATGTCACAAAAGTTACACTTCTCACACTTTTAATTAAGCAGATCTAGGTGCAGTGAGCAATAATCTTGGTGAGCACTTCCCTCAAGATATGTCTATAATAGAACAGTAACATCAAGAAAGACAGTGGAATCCTGTGATGACGGAAGATTACTGTTGATTCTTATAGCATGAAACTAACAACATACATAAAAGATGCAACAAGTCAGTCAAGTATTTTGTAAAAAGAAATAAAAAATAATACCATGATGAAAGTTTTAAACATAGCTTCAGTGTATTTTCAGTTTTTGAACATTCTTAAATGCAATTTTTAACAAATAAATAAAGTTATCAGAGAGAGTTATTTTCACAATATATCAGAATATTTAGAATAAACCTAACATAGCTCAAAAACTAGAGGTGATCAGTAATATTCAACAATTTTTAGAATCAGGATCAACAAACTACTCATGAACAGTTGTATTTTTATTGTAGTATAGAAGCATCTTTTGTGTACAGTGTAACTTCTAAACATATAATTACTGTGCAAAATTACTCAAACACTTATATGCTTTACATCTTTCTAAAAAATTACTTTGATTCAATGACTTAAGGATATTTCAACACATAAACAAAAAACATGAATTTTATCTCATAAGTACAACTCAAAGCTGATAGTTAAAGCCATATATAACTTCCATTATAAAGATGCTTACACATAGAACAGCCTTAAATATAAAATTTTCAAAATTACTTACAGATCAACCTATACAAAATATATACTTCATGATATTCCTACAAGTATCTATATTCTTAGTTATGCCAACTAACAAGACATGCTTTAACAGATATGAGATGTTCTTTCATTATAAAAAGCCTAGACACCTAGTTATCATAAAATAAAAAGTTAAGGAAAACTATCATATTTATATGCAAGAAAGTATCAATTAATTGTGCAAATTTGTGGTAAGCACTGTTAAATATATGAATAAACAAACATTCTGAATTTAAGTGGTTTTCTATTAAATGAACCTAATTATGGCTAAATTAACTAACACATTCATGATCATTAACTTCAAAATGTAAAATAGAATTTTAGTTATAAACATTATACCATAAATTTAAGATTTTATTTCTATCTACCTTAGAAAAATAATATATTGACAATATTTATCTACTTTGTATTCAATGTTTTATTACTCTCACATTACACGTGGAGATGAAAATCTAAGAATGTTTATTTAATTTGAAGCATTGGAACCTATCATCTTGTGAATATGTGCAAATTGTATGCATGTATGATTAACTGACTACACAACAGACATTCAACTATTATTAAACTCTCGACAGTTAAAATTGATTCATTAATAATTATGGTATTAATACAGAGAATTCTCAGGTTATGTTTAATATATTACAATGATAAAAAACATCTATGGAGAGAAACTTTTTGGTAATAAAATCTACAACTTTTTCCAACTTCTGTCTCAAAACAAAATACCTATATAGTTCAAATAAAAATTAAATGAGTAATGAATATTATGTACGTCTAACATATCACCATACTTATGATGATCAGAAGGGTGTCATGGAACCCTCAATGCAAGCAAATTTTTTGCTATAATCCCAAACACAAGATTCAGCTGCTTAGAAGGTTTAGTTTTGTTCTCAACACATATCTTAAGATAACAATGCAAAATAATCTTCATAAACAAATATATATATATATATATATCAAACAATTTAACCAATACTAAAAATAAACTAACATTAAAGAAAGAAAAAAATAAAACATTACTTTATTCACAGTCTACAACTATTTATCATCTTACCTTCATTCTTTCTAAATTTGTATTTACATCTGTCAAAGGCTAGTTGAGAAACTAAATAAGACTTAACTTTTAATTTAAAAAATGAAACATGACATCTTGCAGGACTTGTCTTGGAGTAAGACATCAATAGTATCAGGTTTCTTAAGGGCAACACATAACTAGGTAACTAAACATACAATGTTTCAGGTAACTATACGTTTTCTTTTTCCTTTTTTAAAAATCAAAAGATGCATAACAATTATTGGAAAGACTTTAACAATTTATAATAAAGCAGTGTAATAGTGACATTTAAAATTAACTTTGATTACTTATATGTTCCACTTACTTTTCAAGCAGAACTACAGCAACTTGTGGGTTTACCCTTAAATACTTACTATTTTCTTGTCCATAGTCATGAAAGTAGGTTGCCCAGTCCCATGTCAAGAAAAGATCTAGAAGTTATAAGAAAATATAACAACAAAAATTCTGCAAGAAAAATTCCAGTGCACCAAAATAAAGTAAACTGTTATATGTAAATTAACTAACAAAAATTACATGAAGAAGGAATTGTACACCATAAATCAGAAAGTAATAATAAGAAATCAGTTTTAGTGAAAGGAGACTGATGGACTCTGTGACAAAACTAAAATAATTGGATGATGTGATATCGAAAAATATATGTAACTATTTTACTTAGTAGAGTTTCCACAGTTAATACATCTTTAATTACGTTTATTTGTTTGTTTTTGAATTTCATGCAGGAGGGCTATCTGCACTAGCCATCCCTAATTTAACAATGTAAAACTAGACGGAAGTCAACTAGCTATCCCTAATTTAACAGTGTAAGACTAGACGGAAGTCAGCTAGCTATCCCTAATTTAACAATGTAAGACTGGAGGGAAGTCACAACTAGTTATCCCTAATTTAACAGTGTAAGACTAGAGGGAATTACGTACTTTACATTCACACTTAGACACAACTAGCTATCATCTGATCTTAACATTAGTAACAGAAGGTGTATTTAATGGCCTAAATATAAGCATTGGGTGTAAAACATTATTGTAACAAAGGCTTAGTTGAAACACTACTCCACTGAAACCCTTGGTAACTTTTATCTTACTTTTGTCTATACCTCAATGTTAATAAACAACTGAAAAAATATAAATAAAATGCTATCTAACTTATCATGGTGCAATAAGTGAGCCTAGGGTATTATTTGTTTTATAATTAAGCTTAAAAATGTACTGTGCAATAACTTACTCTAAACTCAATAAAGACAAAATATCAATTCTAAATCTAAATAATTTCTGAATTAAATTGCTTTGTCGTATCACCAAAGTTAACAAGTATAAAAAACAAACCAATATGTATATTAAACATTCACAACATAAATACCATAGTTGACCTGACAATATCAATTGGGAGTTTTGTTACAAAACAATGATATAAATTGTAGACCATTACTATTAAAACAAAGAAGCATGACACAAACTGTTTATTATATATATTAACACCAGAGGGACATTTAGAGTGTTCCTTCTACCACACACATTATACTCTTTAACACTGTAAATACCCGACAGCCATAAAGCTTCTTATTTCCAAAGAATGCAACATGTAGATCTTCAATGTTTTCAGTTTACTAAAATGTTTAGTTAAAATAAAGTTATTTCAATTTTAAGTCTATCTCATGCTACGTTTATCATTTTTATAAAGTACTTCATAACTTAATGTTTCATGAAAAATTCAAAATCTTCCTATTAACAGTAAGCAGAGCCAATCTTTATACATATACTCAAAAGGTGATTTACAAAACTGTAACTTTTATCTCTGTATTTCTATAGACTGGTGGAACTTTTTAGCAAATAGGTCTATTCAGATACCAATAACTATTTTGAATCTATTCAATGTCACACAGCGTGGCTTTCAAATGCATAACTAAACTTTTGGAAAAGAAATATCAATAACTAACATACTGAGCAAGAGCAAGAATTTAAACTGAACAAAATACACTATTCATTTCAAGCAGGCCAAACTAACCTACCAATCCTTTGACTATTTATGTGCATGTGAAACTGAATGAGTGTTTAAATTTTTATCAGTACAACATATAACCCAATAAAGGTGACATAAAATATTTTAACTAGATTGACTGTTCTTTTTTCAGGATAATATAGAGCAATGATTAGTAGGGCACATTACAAGTACAGATGTTGATGTCATTTATGTCAATAATAACAGAAGACATTCCTGTCATGTTTAGATGTACATAAAAAAATGTGTGCATTACATGAAAGATGGCAGTGATAACAGTTAAAAAAATGTTAAAACAGTTTTCACAGAATAGAAAAATAAAAAGGAATGGGAATTACAGAAAATGATAATGTGAAGAAATATAGAGGAAACAATACTAATATATGAGAAATAGAAAAATTAATAAAAATATAGGTGATATTAATATGCAGGTAACAAAAACTAATATATGGGAAATAAAAAAAATGAATAAAATATAGGTGATATTAATATATAGGGAACAATACTAATATACCGGAAATAGAAAAATGAATTAAAATATTGGTTATTAATAAAAAAAAATTACAAAGTTGTTTTGAAATTTTTTTAAGAGATTCACAAAGGTCATTAATTCTATGACTAAGAATGATGTCATTCTGTTGTAGAATTTAACAATGCTATCCAATAAACATCCTTAATTTCTTTCTAAAAGTGGAAAAGATTCACAAATAACAATGAACAGTTATGTTGAAACTTGAGAAAAGTAAATAACCTTAAACAATATCAAACCTAATGAAGGACAGTTGCTTGAAACACTAGTTAAATAATGTAACTGTTTTTGTCCTTTTTTAACTTTAGGTGTTTATAAAAACAATATTTCTTTTGTGAAGTAAGAGAGGATTCCATATACTGTAGACCAGCACAGTGCTTCCTTGTACCTAGACAAGCATGAGACCTGTACAAGTAAAACTTTATACAACCTTCCCTAACAATGGCTAGTGACCAATAAAAGCCAGCCTATTAACCTGAGAGACACACAAGATCATCCTCTAATACAAAGAAAAAGCAATATGCAACAAAATTCACATAATACAAACTTGAAACTCCCTTAAGTTAAAAAAAAGAAAAAACAGACCTCCATGATGGTCACTGAATATTAAAACTACTGTGTATATATAAACCAGTCTCTGTATCAAAAAGACTAATGACTGATTTTCAGCCACGACCACTAAATAAATAGTTATTTGAGATTTCCAAGAATATGGAAGCAGATTATTAGTCAAAACACAGGATAAAAGTAATGAGTAACTAGTATCTAATAGTTAATAAAAAAAAAAAAGTTATCATTTAACAATCAGACAGAAGTGACCATACAGGTTACTAACCATGACAGTTCATGAGCATCAGAACTATGGGATGAACTAAACAAATACAAAAACTTGTTCACCCTTTACCATTCAGATAACTAGACTAGACTGATGTTTCAGGCAAGACTAAGAAAAGAGGATACTAAAGTATTCTAGAGATGTTTCTCAAGCAAATTAGAATGACCAAATACAAAGTTCACCAAAATAATTATAGCAGAAGTAAACAATCTGATTAACAATTACTTTGAAATTCTTTTAAAGCCTGTAGAAAGGTCTAGTGATTTAGTCAACAGAAAAAATATAAAGAGAAAAAAAGCAAATTACTTCATGAAGAAATCACAATTCCAAGAATTATGTGACAAAATAAGTCACTCTCATTTACAACTGTGATAAGACATGTAACTGGATTACTCGAAGTTCAAGAGAGCGAAGTCAACAAAAAATGTATCAATTACAAACATATATGTGACATTTATAATCACAAGTACAAATGCCATAAATACATTGACAGATGTCACTGACAATGAATGTAAATCTCGTGTATATATTTGTTTCCCAGATACACAAAAAGTGTTCTTGACTGAAGCCAACAGGCAAAAAATTACACATTAAAATGCACACAGAAGCATTTAAATGACATAGTCTTAAGTACTCACATCAGAAACTCAATGATGAATAGTGTTGATAAACAAAATAACACTGAAAGTCACGTGTTTATCTGATCAGGACAGCAGCATTTTAAAATTAATTTATATGCAAATTACTGAATTATGTGCAAAATTTAATTAAACATCTCTACAATCCATTCATGTGAATGAAATTAACGTTATAGTATATAATTTAATGTTTATGTTATCCAAGTTTTAATTCTTTGTTGCAACAGAAACATTTAAAATAAATATTTTACTCACATAGTTTGCTTGTCACATGATCCAAGTAATATAAAAAAAATCTCCAATTTAACAGAAACTGACTGTAAACACATAAGCTCACAATGCACACAACTGTCTAGATGCCAATGTATTTTCACATGTCCTTTTGAGACATACGATATATGCAGTCTTAGAACTCAATCCACTGCAAAAGAGAAATAGATTTTACAGCCTTTTATGGGTGGTATGCCAATCTTCTATACTTTGGAAACAAATTTATGATGTACAAGTAATTAGTTAATACAAGTGTACAAAGCTGTTATAAAGAGCTCAGTTTACACTCCATTCCACCAACAGTTAATATGAAATTGGTGTACAGTTTTTGTACTGAAGTTGAAGTAACAGCCTGCAGTACTATTGTCTACAGCACTTACAGTGGTTTGTTACCTCAAAATGCTATAGTTAGAGACAGTTGAACTGTACTTAAATCTAATTTTTATATTTTAGTTGACTATGTATAATTTATGTTTTAAAAATCCTATTTGAGTGATTTAATTGTTTTTATAAGCTTAACTTGTTACATGGATTGTGAAAGCTTTATAAACAAGATGGTATCTATAACAGCCATCCTGTTTTGGCAACACATCTATGTGGGGAATTTCTCAAAATAACTTCTTCATAAAAGGCCTATTGGTATCAGTTAACATATCAGAATAAATAGACAAAGAATTTTAAAGGAGAATTAAAAATAAACTATAAATGAAAAGATAAAGATGTTAAATTACAAATATGTGAAAAAGATGACTATACCAGTGAATTTCTATAAAGATGTAAAAGGTATGTACACATTTTTGTTAATTTTAAAACATTTCCCTGCACTCTGTTGATGATGATAAATAGAGTTAGTAATACGGTGCATAAAAGAGAAAATAAAGTACAAATATTTACCTTAAAAAACAGCAACTGATGTTCATTTATGAGGTTCTAGAGGTTATGCAAATGAAATGTAAAAACTGTAAGGTAAAAAGTATTATTTTTATACTTTATGTAAAAATTACTTTGCATGTGAACTACTCAGAGTCCAAGTGTAAATTACTGCATTAAATAATGAATTTTTATCAGAAAAATCCAAAAAATATTTACAAAATAAAACTTTTGCTGAAACTACTTACTTTAATGAAAGTTTGTTATCAAGTTTTAAGGAAATAATTTCATTAACTAGTTTCATTTTTGAAAGGCATTTCATGAGAGTTGCATACTTTTCTTCCTATGAGCATATATCATTCTTCAAGGTTTAATGTCTTCCATAAATGTAACTGTTAATTACATATCTATATACATAATGTATGGCAATGTTACATACGTAAACAATATTAATGACTATTCTACAGCAACCACATAAAATGTATTTAGTCCAAAAGCAATGTTTACATTACTTGTAATATCTTTTAATATGAACTTAAATAGTAGAGTTTTGTAAAGGTTTACTAACCTGCCTAAGATCAGCAAAGCACATCTGGAGTGCACCTTCTTCAAACCCTCTAACAGGTTCTGAATTAGCAAACACTATTGAAGACAAAAAAGAACTCAGTTTAGTTTATATCCATTAGTGAATAATTATTATCTGCATATGTTTTGAAGGCCTTAACATAAAATATTTGGATTGCCAACACAATTCAGTTTTATTGAAGCATAAAATGCTGTTTTGGTTTTGTCTTTGATCTGCTTCAACATAGTCAAAAAAGCCAACCTCCAAATGCAGTGGAGATTGTGTGATAAGTTTATCAAAATGTGTGGGATAAGATGGACCTCATCAACTTTTGTAGAAACTTACTGCAATGAAAGAAGTATTTTCATAATAATGCATTATTATGGCCATCAAAACTGAACATGATTTACAATGAAATAGTTCCAAGGGAAGCAGGAAACCTGAAAGTTGTTCTTAAAAGATAAATGAACCCTTAAACAAATAATACTGTGTAAGACTATTAAGTATTCTGATTATTTACACAACTGAAAAATAAATAAGAACAAAACTACAATAAGAATTTCATTAATTAATCAACAACAAAAATAAATCTCTTCACAGAGAACTAAATTTCATTAACAAAAATACAATTCCTAATTGACCTAAAACTTTAAGAAGTTAATTATTCTTGGGTATCTTTTAAATTAGATTTTGATAAAAATGGTTTTATGTTTCAGATGTGGTTTAAATAAACAGTTTCAACTTTAAGGTAATAACATTAAAGTGTGATGGTCCATAAGGTACAAATTTTCCAAACTCATCAAATTTCTTGATTTGCATATACTGTGTTAACCTTATTTCCCCAGATGTTAAAAGCTTTAAAAAATAACAACAAAAGCACTTTCAATTTTGTCCATAAATCATCCATAAAAAGATCACAGCATAATGCGTTTGATAAATGACCAATTTCCATCTTCAGTCATTGTCTAATTCAACAGAAATACCTTTGTTGCAATATATGGAAAATAGTCAAGTAAGGAAACTGTTATTGTATTAAAGTCTATCTTTATACTGTGCTGTTTGTGTCCCAGGAACCACAGTATTTACATTATACATACATTGCACCTCACTACTATAACAACTGAATAACACAAGCAAAACCAGGTTAATATATGTGATTCATCCTCACTGTCAAGCTGAATTCAGGGAAAGTACACCTGACTTAAAAAGATGGGACTAAATATTTGTCCACAGAAAACCATCCTTTCCTTTTCACTACTGTCTTACATTATACACTGTATCTTATTAGTATGATAAAGCTGACTTAAAACTGTAAAATGTTCAAAGTTGCATCGCCTACTTCAATCTTTTTTATCTACCTTTGTACTAAACTCACTGACTCTTTAATCTTTTGGGATCTTCTAGAAATTATTCCCTCTGTCCAGGATGTTTTTTTGGCCTCCAAATTAACAAGTTAGGGCTGAGAGATGCCTTGGGTCTCTTTTGCAACTGGATGACATATCCATATCGAGGCTTACAATATAAAATTGAATATAAGGCGCCTTGTTAATTTGGAGGCCAAGAAAACATACTAGAGAGAGGGAAAAATTTCTAGATGATCCCAATTTTCATAAAAATATAGGTGATTTTCAACAAAATAAGATGTTAAGCAGGGCAACAGTGAAAGTTACGTTTCCTACACTGAAAATGTATTTCATATAACTAGTCTCATTTAGTGCTGCCCTTTATGTGAAAAAAAGAAAGAAAAACATGCCACAAGTCTTTTTCCTCCCTTCCTTTGGAAATGACTTATTTTAATGTCTCTCATGCAAATTATCATGGATAATCCTCCACAAAGGAAAGTACTATACACTCATTATATGTGCGACTTCCTCTATTCAGTTCTATCAAATTACTGTTTTGAGTTTTAGTGAAGAATTGAATCACTCATTTTGAGTGGAGAGGAAGTACATTTTATGTATAGAAAAACTAACTGAATATGGTGCAAGGCTTATATAATCAGATAGAATCACACACTGAATTGGTGCAAGGGAAGAAAAGAAGCACACCTTGAAAGAGTCTAAAGCACATTAGTCTAAAGTAAGATATGATGTGGAAGACTACACAACTTCTAAACCAGCCATACTCTTCACCAATCTGGGAAATGTGTTGTATATTCTGGTTGACAAAAACTGAGAAGTAAATCTAATTAGTATTAGGGGAAAATGGAAGTGTCCCGAGACACAAAGTGGCTAGGGCATGATGGACTGTACTTGACAACTACATCCAAAATCTATGCTGCTGGAAACTGACACAGATAGAGGGTAGGTGTAGAATGAGGATCATACCATCTTCACCTAAAATTAATGAGACCAGAAGGGATATCAAACCCCTGACTCCTGAAGATAGCGTATGTTAAGAATTCAAAATGGTATATCAACTTAGAAAACCTGATGACCTGGATTGAAAAAATGTGTATGAGAGAGAAATTGACCAGAACCAACCTAAGACAAATAACATCTTCAGAATAAGCTACACAAAAGACAGTTGATGAGAAACAACCAGAACAATCCCAAGTTCCTCCACCATGCTGTATCAAGACGATTGTAAGACGTAGGCACCTACTGTTTGTAGGCCCTACCAGCCATATAAGTTAAACCAAAAATTAACTTTTATGGAAAATTTTCATGGACCTATAGTTTTCATAGGCACTAGGCACTGTGCCTAATAAATAATTCAGCCCTGCCTCCACAATACAGATAAAGTATAATTGAAGGAGGAAGTCAAACATATTCACTACAATGTGCAAAAACTTATGTTTTTTTGCTTTTACTCTATATTATAAAACAAAAAAAGGAGACTGAGAAACTGATTGAAAGACTATGACAGATAGCCAGTCTTCAGTTTTAATGACAACAACAAACAGCTGGAATAGAAACTGTGAAAGAGATGATTTCCAGATTCAATGTTCTGTTGGACAGAAGGTCTTGAACTACCTCCAACAGAAGCTTGCTGTTAATGGGATCCTGAGGAAGGAAAGAAATGGATATATGTGATAAAAAGAGGAAGGTAAAGGAAGCATAGGACATGTCCAAATAATCCACCAATCTGTGGTGAAACACTGCCAAGGGGAAGAAAGTCACACAACTGAGCTCCCATCCAGTTATCAACTGGTACTGTTGATATTATGATGATCTACACTGAAAAAAACACCTGGAAAGAGGAACAGGTAAAAGCTGGGGAGCACTAGGATGGGAAACAGGAATAGGGGCTTGTCTTGATTCCAACTGTGGCAAATGTGCTACCAAAAATGAAAGGGTAGAGTGTTGATGCAGGTGTTCCCAGCATACATTTCCAAAGGGTCTGGAATACGTTTGAAAATATACTAAGAAACAGAGCTACACATGATTTCCGAAGTGGGCAGCAAATAAATCTGACAGAAGGCTGCATTTTGACCCAGTATGTTTCAACAACAGAAAAATTATGTATGCAAGGTGAGAGTAGAGAATGAAAAATGAGTTATCTTAGAAGTAACAAAGGAGAGGCTGTTCCTCAAATACCTCAGGACTTTCGTACAGAGTTCCTGAAAGTAAATGTATGGTAGATAAATACCACAAACGTGAGGATAATACAGAGGCATGGGTTAAAAGCACTGGAAGTCAGGGGGTACTCCCAAATTGGCAAAATAGATTCCAACACCTGTGAGTCTTACAACAGATAGGCTACTTGATGGTTCGTCAAACAAACTGTCCACAGTATATAGGAAGCAAGACATGCTGGAACTCTCAACCAATTATGAAGTAAAATGCTTTGTATGAACCCTAATATCCAAAGAAAGTGGGAAAACTAAATATGGCAAAGAAGAACTGAGAACTATCATACAACAAAAAAGGATGAGGATTGTAGGAAATCATAAAAAGGAATAAAACATCACATACCTGAGAAATCATACCTAAATACGCAATATTAGACCGAGCTGACTCTGCAGGAGGTGTACAGGGAAACATGAGAAAATCCTGTGGTGGAAAAAGGCTATAAAAATCTTTCTCGGAATGAACAGGTTCAGATTGTTCATGAGGTGAATAACTTCAAGAGAAAGTGGCTGACTCACAGAACGACCAGTCTCTCATTGAATAATTGCAGATAATTCCATTAACAGGGTTGCTTGCACCTCCAGCCACAGTTACAAAACCGGCACTCTGTGCTATATCTACCTCATGTGCTTCGTAAGCACTCACGAATTTTTCAAAAACAAACATGTACAATATTATTTCAACTATACTTTGTCCTATCCATTGCCGACGACCAAACACAATAAGCCCAATCTTTATATAAGCAGCTTGTCACAGCAACGAATCTTACGGTGAAGACGTTTTCTAAACTGATAGAGTGTGATCACAATTAATTATACTTGTGAGAAGACATTGATATTAGGGCTGTGATGTAATTAACTCCACGATTTTTATATTCAGCCCCCTAGGTATCTTCATGGGAGAAAATAAATAAATTTCTTTTTCTTGTAATTCTGTTCCAACCAGTATGTAAACAGTTTGTTTATGATGCTTTTATTTTTTAATATTTTAACTCAAATTGGGGAAACTTAAGGGAAGAATAGAAACTTTTAAATTCCGTATATATAATTTACCTGCCAGGCGAGTTGTTTGAACTATTTTCACAACAATAATTGTGATTATTTAGCAAGTATTATTGTGAAACAACAATGTCTTATTTTGTAATAAAATAACGTAAACATTAGATGTTTTTTCACACATATTTCAATTTGTATATTTTAAATTCAAATCAAAGCTCTTTAAAAATGGAACTGTGGTTTCTGTAGCCTCATCATAAATTTCACACCTTTAGTTTCTGTACTTTGTCAGCTTTTAGCGTTTAATCCGTAACCCGTAACTTTTATCAGCTTTTAGTATTTATTCCGAACTCCGTAACTTTATGATATATTGTTGTGGTGTTTCTTCGTTGCCTCTAAGCATGATGTGAAACAACAATATCTTATTTTGTGATAAAATAACGTAAACACTGGACGTTTTTTTCACACATATTTGAATTTATTTATTTTAAATTCAAATCAAAGCTGTGTAAAAATAGAGTTGTGGTTTCTGTAGCCTCATCATAAATTTCACACGTTTTAGTTTCTGTACTTTGTCAGCTTTTAGCGTTTAATCCGGAACTCCGTAACTTTTATGATATATTGTTTGTAGTTCTTACGTGCTTACAATATTTATAATATTAACAATGAAACAGTATCTTAGCAACAGAGATAATTAGGAGACATTTTGGAAAACGTTCAACTTACTACTGCGAGCAAACTTTAAGATATAGAGATGGTGAAGTTCTTTTAAAACATTGATTTTACAGCATTATATGCTGTAATAATAGCAATGCCTGGACACATAAAGCTTAAACCTCAAAGTATTATACTTGGCGCCCCACAGGTGATTCCGTGTGTCCCTGACAGCTATGGGATCAAAACTTATACCATTGATGTTTTCCAGTATTATTGGTTTGGCCCCTACGGTGGAATAGCAACAGACGATGATAAAATTCGAGTAAACAAAGCCACGGGTGATTTAATGATTTATAAATTTGATTTTTCTGATACCGGTGTGTATAAGTGCGTTATTGAATACTCAAAAAACTGGGAGATAAAAGCACACAAACCAATTTTCATCACTCATTTCTTGGAAGGTAAATGCTTATAAGAATCGATTTTGGTAGTGTTTAGAAGTTAAAAAAAAACTTTAAATTATGAATCGGATTCCATCCATTTTTACTACAATTTACGTAAAGTGTTATAAGTTCGATATATATTTAATGATTGTACATTAATTTTCCAAAATCCATGAAATCACCTTTCCAACTACCAACATACAGCTCACCGCCATTGTTTCCGCGTTAAGCCTGAGGTGTTAAAATGTTGAAAATCAAACTTGTCTGCAGATATAAATTTATCATTACGAAATAATTTTTGATTTATTATTATCATATTGTTTGTTTGTTTTGGAATTTCGCACAAAGCTACTGAGGGCTATCTGTGCTAGCCGTCCCTAATTTAGCAGTGTAAGACTAGAGGGAAGGCAGCTAGTCATCACCACCCACCGCCAACTCTTGGGCTACTCTTTTACCAACGAATAGTGGGATTGACCGTCACATTATAACGCCCCCACGGCTGGGAGGGCGAGCATGTTTTAGCGCGACGCGGGCTTACGAGTCGTACGCCTTACGCGCTTGGCCATGCCGGGCCTATTTTATCATATACAATAACTAAATACACACATAGATATGAATAAATTTAATCAATAGCATAACACAATTAATGAAATTAGACATTCCGTGAAGTCAGAAAACGAGATAACCTTATGTTAGAAATTAGAAAGGTTTTGTTGTTTTCTTTACAAGTCATAGAACAAATAATTTTAAAAAATCAAAAGTGTTGAATGATTTCTTTAATCGTCTGTGAAAATATTGAAATTACAAAATGCTACAGTGTTATAGCAGAAAAATGTTTCTTTTGTTCATCACCACCCACCGCCAACTCTTGGGCTACTCTTTTACCAACGAATAGTGGGATTGACCGTCACGTTATAATGCCCCACGGCTGAAAGGGCGAACATGTTTGGTGTGATGGGGATTCGAACCTGCGACCCTCAGATTACACGTCGAATGCCTTAACACATCTGGCCATGCCGGGCCTTTAATTACCAAAATTTGCGTTTTTTCATATAGGAAAGCTACAAAGGGATATCCGCTGTACCAACCGAGGGAAATCGAACCCTTAACTTTAGCATTGTAAATCCTTATTTATTATTAATTATGAAAATACATTGATTTGAAACCTCCTGTGACTTACGATACAATAGATAAAGAGCAAGATAAGCCATCAACTATATTTGTTAGATTTCGTTTATACCTTACAGGATTTCCAATGTATGAGCTTTCACGAAGAAAAGTAGTTAATATAATTAACAAAATAAAATAATTTGTTATGAGCCTAAAGTGTCATATCAGGTCAAAAATTCCCCAAGTGGCCCAGCAAACTGTTTGCGTGCTTCCAATGCTAGAAACCGGGTTTCGATATCCGTGATGGGCAGAGCATAGATAGCCCATGATGTAGTGTTGTGCTAAATTACAAATAAACAGTGCAAAAATATTATTTCTTATGTCAACAATACTCTAACTACGAACCATCTTATACTTTATTTTAGCATGCGTACAACCTCGTGAAAACTACCAATGTCCTGAAGGACTCATACTGAGACATAACCTGTGTTGTAAGTTGTGCTTTCCTTCAAAGCGTTTATATGTGTGATCAGTATTTGTGAATTATAATTTTTAAATAAATCGAAAAAGGAAAACTGTTTTGAACAAACTAAGCAGTAAATTAGTTATTATATACTTCATCCATTATTTTATTTTTAATTGTCAAAGTTAACATTGTAAACATTTCAAGCTTTTTTCTTAGATCCAAGTCAACCAGGAACGGTGGAAGAAACATACGTTCCTTTCCAAGAAAATGTAAGTTATGCTACATATAAGATTACGTAAAACGTACCTTTAACGTGAGATAATAAGTGTGGAAAGGTTGGTGACAAAATGTCGTGATGGAAAAATATTACTGTGACGATGTTTGTGTTGACGCGTGCTGTTCTTTCTTCCCATTAAATTTCTTCAATCCCTTATTCATGAAGGTAAAAAATGTAGTAAGGTGTGAAGACCCGATCTCTTATAATATTCCAGTACATTGTGGACATTATTTTCTATTCTAAATAATAAATCTCTTACCATTTCACCACTCATAGTAACTTAGGTAAAACATGATTCACCAAACCACGTCTATCATTCCCACTAATTCACTGTTCACAGTTTGAGCTTTTCTGTTGTCTGAAGTAAGTTTTTGGACCAGTAATTGTATGTCTTAAGTATTTTCCTCCTCCTAGTATTGTTGTATTATTTAAACCTTGACTATTTTATAAAACTGGTTGACTACAGCAGAGTTTTACATTAGTTTACAACAAAAAGACCGTCCATGTACTTTCCCTTTGAATTGTTACCGATAGTTTTCCAATATATTCTCTTTCGTTTGTAGTTCATTTATACACTAATTACAGATTTCTTTGAATAGTGAAACATATAAACAGTATTCAGATTACAAATTGCTAGTAAGTCAGTGTCGACAATCATACATTCTTGAAGTCTGAGAACTCGTTACATTTGCCTTTTGTCTTGTTACGAATATATATAACTGATGTAATGGCGGTCAGTCACGTGACGCATCAAAATGATCATCCTGATTTGATATGAAAACACAGTCAGTGTATTTTGTTGTCATAAGATATGATAAGTAAATATCTTTACTTGGATTATCAAGGAAGAAAGTTAATCTAAAGTGATACTTCACACTTCTTTACCTGTACTGTTTTATCCATGTGCATTAAACTTATACGTGTTTGAATAAAGAGTGGAACTTCTTCGATTCCAGTAACTCAGAACGCTGTGGTTATCTTGTTATTTTCACTGTAAGTATACCAAATGAAACGTAGCCTCCTCCAATACTATCATATAACAAAAACAAATTGCACTTGACTAACTTTCTTTTTAACTTGTATTTTTCCATTTCAGCACCATCCATGTCAGAACATACGATTCCATTGGTAACTGCTGCAGTAGGGATACCACTTTTGTTAATTTTTTTAAGGTAAGAACAAAACAGTATTTTTTTAAGTTTTGTTTAATCGATCTTAATATAAGTTCTATGTTATTAATAGTTGAACCATGTGTGTATATACTTAATAATGAATTTAAAGGGGCTGAGAAATAAAAAAATATTAGTTACTTTATTTTAATTAGAATGATAAATAATCAAAAGGTTACAAACGCTTGCATTAAAAAGAAATATGTAAGGGGAAATTAGCATCATTAGTTTACAATAAAGTGTATTTTAAGTGTGGAGATTCACTTAAAGCTTAAATTGTGGATCACTTTTTACAATAATACAAGTTCTTATGATGAAAAACATTCCTTGTAAGCATGTTATTGTTCAACCTGTTTTTTATATGTAAATACAATAAGGTACTGTGCGTGTCAGTAGAAATACTTGAAATTGAAACGTGTAAAATATGGGTAACCTAAATTATTACAATTCGAGTAATTAAGATAAATATAAAAGGCATTTTCATTCAAAAAAGTTCTTTAACTAATTAATGATTTTCAGTTTATTTCAATATGGTCTTAAAATTGAAATTTATCAGCGAGTATAATAATTATTCAATTATCCCTCTTAAGCTATAACATTTTATTCCTGTTTACATTTGTTAACTTTATTTTAAAGAGATGCAGCAGGGGTCAACTTGCCATGTCCACCGTGGGGAACTGAACCCGCCTATTTTAGTGTTATATGTTCATATACGTACTGACGTTCCACTGGGAGAGAACGTCCCTGTGGCTGTCGTTGTTAAATATTATTATTTCTAGATTATAATTATATTCCATTTTTAATTGACATAACACTGATGTACAAATAAGAGTCAAATTAAATCATCCATGTTATTTATTAGCGCTTTTCTTTTGTAGTGTCATTATTTGGAAGTGCAATTGTTGTAGATATAAAACAGTAAAATCAGCTAACACAGAAGACCATACAAATAAAGATGATAGAAAAAAAATTAAATATTCACTTGTACCACAAAAAAAGATGAAGACCAGTCTGTTAATAGAGACGATAAGAGAAAATGTAAAAGTGTAAAAGAGAAGAGGGCCAAAAAAGTCCAGAATTTTCATCTTCCTAAAGTAAGTATTGTGATAACGGGAAATGTCATCACATTTCATACCGAGTGTCTGGGACTTACAATGCTAGAAACCGGCTATCGATAGTTGTGGTGGGTAGAGCACAAATAGACGAACATAACAAGAATGTAATATACCTTCAGTCACATATATTTACTTACTTTCTATATATCTTTATGCTGGTGTTCTGCATGAAGTTTAGACACCGTTATAAATATAATGTATTAAGGTTATAAACTTTACACTATAATCTTCCACCTTATAAGAAACGTTTAAATTTAATGGTATCGATTTTTAGAAGGAAATTGCAGTCAGTTTAAATGGATACTTGATAACAGCTTCTAGAGACGTTGTGTGTAGATATATACATATAATACAGGTTTCTTCTTTATCATTGCAGCCATCTCAAAACATTTTCAAAATTGTTGTACTCTATTGACTCTGTTTATGAGTCATGTGTTTTCACAGTTATTGCGCTATTGACACAGTTACGGATGAATCTTGACTTGTTATAGGTATACAACAACAACTCTATGCCATGTCGCTTAGCAACAAAAGTATAACCTGATATTCTTGTTAATCTATGTACTCAAAGTATAAAGTGAAATGTATGAACAACAAAATTGTAAAAATTACATATTTTCTACTCTATTAACATTTGGGAAAGTATATGAAAGATGCTTCTAATATGACCATTTTAAAACCGTTCCACTTGGATAGAAGCTGTTTCAAATTATGGTTCTAAGCCCGCTACGGGGAAAGGAAGGCGTTTTATCAGTATTTTATCTCATGGTTTTCATTGATCTGGTCACATATAAGGGAGACAATTCTTCATGTCGTTAGATAACTTTTCATTAATTATGAATTTACGTAAATTTCGTCAGGGGACTAGTACTTGCGCTGGTATATAAGAGTATTTTCTTCATTACCATTCAAGCCGTCTCCAAACCTTTAATAAATGTTTATTCTATAGATTTGTACTGCATGACTCTATTTATGAGTCATTACCTCGTAAAGTTGGGTTGTACTCATTCCATTTAGTAGTAGAGACATATATACGTATGATGTATAATGTGAGGACTTCCATCCTTCATATACTACAACTGCTAATTTAGTAGTGTAAGACTAGAGAGAAGGCAGCTAGTCATCACCACCCACCGCCAACTCTTGTGTGACGGGGATTCGAGCTCACGACCTTCGGATTACGAGCCGAGCGCCTTAACCACCTGGCCATGCCGGGACATGTATATTTGCTTATTTTCTTTTGCTGTTTAACAAACCGGCATTACCCAAATCTTCTTTGCTTGGATAACTGTAGAACTTTGATGTGTCTTATCTGATGTTCAAACACCCTTTCGTCATGCCAAGATTTTAAACAG